>NC_058130.1:426965531-427080988 GCF_016433145.1 Gracilinanus agilis
AAAAGACCACACCAATGTAACTATTAATAATATGTAAATAAGTTTTGACTACTGGGGAAGTGGGGTGGGGTTGAGGGGTTGGTGAAGGGTAAAGTAAAAACATGAATTATGTAACCACTGAAATTTTTTTCTAAAAATAAAGAAATTATTTTTAAAAAGTTACTTTAGTGACAGGGAAGACCAAATCAAATTCAGAAAAGGACAACAGTGGCAAAAAGGAAAAATGTGAAGTCACAAAGGAAAGCAAGAAAGGATGTCAGGTCCCAAAAGAACCCCTGGAAGAACTTGAAAAAGAAGTTAAAAAACAAAATAATAAGAAAATTAACAGAAAAATTCAATAACTAGGGGGGAAATTTACTAAAGGAATCAAAAGGAATCAAACTCCCTAAAAAGTAGACTAAGTCAAAAAGAAAGGTAGGCACAAAAGTACATCGAAGAAAATGACTTGTTAAGGAATAGAATAGATCAAATGGAAATGGAAGTAAGAAAAAAAGAAGAAAGAATTGGCCAAATAGAAAAGGAAACACAAAAACTTGAGGAAAAAGATAACTCCATGAAAATTAGAATTGGGCAAATGGAAGCTAATGAAAACATAAGACGTTAATAAACAATAAGACTAAATTTTAAAAAATGAAAAAGTAGAAGAAAATCTAAAATGTCTCATTGGAAAAACAATCAACCTAGAGAATAGTTCCAGGAGAAATAATCTAAGAACGATCAGAATTCATGAAAGAAAAAAAAAAAAAAAAAAGCTGGACACCATATTACAAGAAATCATCAAGAAAAATGTTGTATCCTCATATAAGAGAGAAAAATAGAAATGGCTAGATTCCACTGATCTCCTCCCAAAAGAGACAGCAAAATAAAATATCTCCAGACCATTATGGCCAAATTCCATAACTCCTAGGTCTAGGAAAAAGCGCAACAAGCAGCCAGAAAGAAACAATTAAAAAATCATGGAGCTACAGTCAAGATTACATAGGACCTAACAACATCAATATTAAAGGACCAGAAGGCATGGAATATGATATTCTGAAAGGCAAAGGACTGAGGACTACAATCTAGAATTACATATACAGCAAAATTGAGCATAATCATTCTGGGAGAAAATTGGTATCCAATAAAACATTGGAATTTCAGATTTTCCTGACCAAAATACCAGAGCTGAAATGAAAATTTAATGTGTGATTTTGACACTTAAAAGAATTGTTTTAAAAAATCAGGCATGGCATTCATAATATCAAACAAAGCAGAAGTAAAAACTGATCTAATCAAAAGAGATAAGGAAGGAAATTACATCATGATAAAAAGCATCATAGAAAATGACACTAGCAATATTAATTAAATATAGACCAAATGTCACAGCATCCAGATTCCTAAAGGAAAAGCTACATGAGTAATAGGAGGAAATAGAGAGTAAATATTACTAGTGGGGGATCTCCACTTTCTCCTTACAGAACTAGATAAATCCAACCAAAAAATAACAAGAGGTTAAGGAGGTAAATAGAACATTAGAAAAGCTGAATATGATAGGCCACTGGAGAAAACTGAATGGGAATAGAAAGGAATAGATTTATTTTTCTTAGCAGTTCATGGCACCTTCACAAAAACTGAACACATAATAGGGCATAAAAACCTCACTTCCAATTGTGGAAAAGCAGAAATATTAAAATATTTTCAGACCATAATCCAATAATAAAATTTAACAGCAAAGAACAACAGAAGGATTAAAAATTAATTGGAAACTAAACAATCTTATCCTAAAGAATGAATGGGTCAAAGAACAAATAATAGAAACAATCCACAATTTCATTAAAGAAAATGATAATGAGAAGGCAACATATCAAAATTCATGAGATATAGTCAAAGTGGTATACTTAGGGGGAAATTCATATCTCTTAATACTTACATCAAAAAATTAGATAAACCACCCTTACCAATCTTCCACCTATGAGACAATACACCAAAGTACAAGGGTTAAAAAAAATTAGATAAAGAGTAGATCAATGAATTGAGCATGTAACTAAAAAAAAAAAAAAAACAGAAATGGGACAAATTTAAAATCTCCTATTTAACATGAAATTAGAAATCCTGAAAGTCAAGGGAGAGATTAATAAAATTGAAAATAAGAAAACCACTGAATTAATAAATAAGACCAGGAATTAATTTTGTGAAAAAATAAATAAAATAAATAGGCCATATTTTCATTATCAAAATTTGAAAAGGTAAAATCACAACCAATGAAAATGAAAATAAACAATTATTGGAAATTATTTTGCCCAACTACATGCCAATAAATCCAATACTCTAACTGAAATAAATGAATACTTACAAAAATATAAAGTACCTAGATTAACAAAAGGGGCAATAAAATACTTAAACAACCCCATAACAGAAAAATAAATTGAACAAGGCAACAAAGAACTCCCTAAGAAAAAGGTCCTAGAACCAGATGAATTCTATCAAATACAGAATAACTCATTCCAATAATTAGATAAACTATTTAGAAAAATAGGGGAAGAGGGAATGCTTCCAAACTCTTTTTATGACACAAATAGGATACTGATACCTAAGCCAGGAAGGGATAAAACAGAGAATGATTGAAAATTGACACAAAAATTTTAAATTAAATACTAACAAGGAGATTACAACATTATATCATGAGTCATATTCCATAATCAGGTGGGTTTTACACAGAAATACAGAGATGGTTCAATGTTAGAAAAGCCATCAGCATAATTGACCATATCAGTAGCAAAACCAATAAAAACCACATGGTTATTTCAATAGGTGCCCATAAAAGCATTTAGCAAAATACAATGTCCATTCCTCATAAAAACATTAGAAAATATTTGAATAAAGGGAACCTTCCTTAAAGCAATAAATGGCATCTATCTAAAACCATAAACAAGATTATCTGCGATAGGGATAAATTAAAACCAGTAAGATCAGGGGTAAAGCAAGGTACCATTATCACTACTGTTTTTTTTTTTAAATATTATAATAGAAACACTCATTATAGCAATAGGAGTAGAAAAGGAAATTGAATTAGAATAGGTAATGAAGAAACAAAGTTATCACTCTTTGCAGAAGATATCATAGAATACCTAGAGAACCCTAAAGAATTAACAAAAAAAAAAAACTCATAGGAATAATGAACAACTTCAGCAAAGTTGCAGGATGCAAACCTGCACAATAAACCCACAGTAGTCATCAGTATTTCCATTTACAATTAATAAAATCCAACAACAAGAGATAGAAAAGGAAATTCTATTCAAAATAACTAGACAATATACAATACCTGGGGTTATACCTATGAAAACAAACCCAGCAACAATATGAACACAATTACAAAACACTTCACACAAATAAAAACATACTTGAACAGCTGGAAAAACATTAATTCCTCATGGATAGGTCAAGATAATATAGTGAAATGATGACAATAGACCACATGAAGGTAATAGCCATGTAAATGGCAAAAAAGAGATCCAAGAGATTCTTTGGAGGCAAAATCAACAAGACTGATGGGAAGAGGTCTAAGGGAGAGGGAAGAGTCAAGGAAGAATCAGATTTTGAACTTGGGAGACTAGGTGGATGTTGAGGTCCTCAAATGAAAACCAAAAGAATTTTGGAGAAGGGTTTGACATCTAATATGCTCTAAATAATATATAAAATACTTTTTGATAGTAAAGTATGTTATGGAATAAAAAGGGGAATATGATAATGTCTGATCAAAGCTAATCAAGAGGCTTGTACTTGAGGGCTCTGGGTGCTATCAGCTAGATCTTCAGGCAAGGAAGGCTATCTTTTAGTACAGAGCAATTTAGATCAGCCAGAGATTGAGGGAGCCTAGCTGAAAGGTTTATTCAGCCTTACTGCTGTTATTTAAGCTACCTTGAGGGGAGGAGTAAAGAGCCCCTCCCCTCTGTAGAGGCAGACCTAGGATACAGGCAGTGAAAGCTAATTCACTTCCTGCCCAAGATGGATGCCTGGTTTAGCCCTCAAGAAATAAAAGGATAGTTGTTCTACCCTCTTCAGCCTTTTACCCTAGTTGTTGGTACAATAAATCAACAGAAGCTATTTGTATGAAGGCCAAAGGGGTTTATTGGAGCCAAGGGTAAGCTGAGGGAAAGGGGGTCTGTTAACTGCATCTAAGGAAGAAGCTGGTACTGGGGGGAGGGTCACAGAAGAGAGGGATCAGGCCAGGGATAATTTCATTACCCTGATGCAATGAGGTTCAGCAGATTACTAGATGAGGTGATGGCTTGATTTAGGTTGTCCCTGCCTGCCTACAGAACCTAATTCCCACAATCTCCACCCACAAAAATACCCTCCTCCCAGGGCCCAATGGGGAAATCCAGGGAATAGCAGGATATCAAGGGAGAGGTCAAGGGAAATCAGGCAAAGCCAAAAAATCCCCAAAAGCAAAAGGTCCCTCAGTTGGTTCTGTAGGAATATTTATAGTCCCAGGGTCCAAAGGATTTTGCCTGTGAGACCAGAGTCAACATTTCGATTCTTCAACTGTCAGGGTTGCTACAGTTGGATTTGCAAATGTAAGAGATTTTGCTGCAACCCTGCATTACAAGTATATCCTCTTGTGGCAAATAAAATTCAGAGAAATGAGGTTCCAGATATGAAAAATTAATTTATTAATTAGCTAGCAATAATCAACAAATTAATGGTCCATGGGCTCCCTTGGTAATTGAAGAAAAAGATGCCAGGCCCTGGGACATCGCAAATGCACTTGGTCTTCCTGACAGCTCATTATTGGGCCTCCCCGACCAAAAAAAGACAGCTCTAACTGGTGGATGTGTAATGAGTGGGGCTACAAGCTCTCAGGCCCTTCTAATTACCACATCACTGAGGGGTTGTCACCTGAGAAACTGGTCTGGTCGTGAGATTTCAGCAATCCGGGCAAGAAATGCCATTCCACTCTGGGCTTCACCTTGAGCTAAGTTACCCTAATCCTCAATGAGGGGCAAGAAGTGAGTGAAAGGGACTCTGATTCCCAGTGGAGTGGGGCCAAGCCCAATTTGGTTAAGAGCAAATGCCTTAGAAAAGGAATGAAATGACATTTCTAGGGGTGGTGGGGAAGGACATCTTTTAAACGTAGTGAGAAAAATGGTCTTTTGACAGAGAAAAGAATATTACAAATTGATGTGAATAACCAAATAATATGGCATTAAAATTAATTTTCCTTATAATATTGTTAACCAGACTAAAATTAATCTGTAATTATGTCTTATCAATTGTTTTTAAACAGCCAAATGTGGCAGCATTTAAATAGTGAACATTTTAAAAAGTCAATTAAAAATATTTTGCTACAAGGGTTCCTTTACAGTTTAGCTAAAAGTGGAAGGTCTTGTCACTATAATTAAAGAACCTGAATTCAGCAAACTTTGGGATGCCATTATCTTGACATAAAAAATATGTCTTGCTCCCTTGACTGTTTCTTCAACCAATTTTCTGTTGCCTTTTATAGGTATATAACCTATTATAGACACTATTACTAAACTTTAGGTGCCAGTCTCAATAGCCAAGGCCAAACTACCCTAGAGAATAAACAGACATTGTTCCAGTGGCCTATGGGGGTAATCTGTACTTTTTATACTTTCCCAGGGAGGAGAGAGATCAGCAGTGATTTGCCATCCTCTAGGAATTCTGCCTAGCAGTCAGGTATCATGGGAATTTTCCAGACCTTTTGGGAGGAAGAAGTCAAATTCTTATGCCACCAAAGCAGTAA
The DNA here is from genome assembly GCF_016433145.1 of Gracilinanus agilis. NCBI lineage: Eukaryota > Metazoa > Chordata > Mammalia > Didelphimorphia > Didelphidae > Gracilinanus > Gracilinanus agilis. The sequence continues at coordinate 426,971,278 of NC_058130.1, forward strand.
TGAAATGTTGTCCCCTGGTCAACATCTGAAAGCTTTGTACACACACACACACACACACACACACACACACACACACACACACACACACACGAAACAGTTCCCCAGAAATTGCTGGCAGACATTCAAACCCACAGACAATTCAAAAATCACTTTCTGTCACAGCTTTTTCTTTTACCTCCACTAATGCCTTCTTTTTAAATCTTTTCCTTTTTTCATATGTTTCTTGATCACTTTAATTTTTAAATATCATTTGTGAGTTTATTTTGGAAGGAAAATGGTGTACATTCTTATGCAATATAAGAATTCAATTCTTATATTGCATAAGAATGTACACCATTTTCCTTCCAAAATGTTAATATGAATTCTTATTAGTTTTTATTACCATAAGCTATACATCCAAATGTCTGCATATATGTATGAATCATGAATATTGGCTAAAGAAAATATTAACCAGTTCAACTCCATGTTAATTGCCTTAAAACAAAATGAAGAATAGTTAGCTGATTTCAGACTTGCTTATCTTTAGCAAGATGGTCCAGTGAGACGAGAATTTGTGTTGTGGGAGTATAGCCAAAAGAGGGCCAATTTTTCAAGAATGATCAATCTACATTGCTGGGGCTGAATTCCAAGTATATATAAGGAAGAGTCCTGTATTCTATTTCTGCTAATACATAGATTTTTAGGCCACTATTTCTAGTTCATTCATTGGAGAATAAAGAAAAATCTTTTAATTGGCTACTGAGCCAGAAATGGGCATGTCTACAAAAGACATAAAAGGCCCAATCTCTCTCTCTTCCCTAGTGGCTAGTAACAATTGTGATCGGCCTCCAGGTCAAGGGAGACCCCTGAGCCTTTCCCCCAGCCCAAGTGGCTCTCTGGCCTTGAATCCATGGCGTTCTCTTAGTGTTTTTCTCCTTCCATCCTTATTGCTCCTAGGTGAAGGAGTAGAAGATGGAACGGACTAAGAGAAATCCATGTTAGTTTCAAAAGGTCAGAAGGAACTGTATTTGTTAGGGGTTGAGCCCAGAAAGTAGCTAGCCCCAATGAATGATTTGAAAAAAAAAATAGTCATATGAACTCAAACTTCTAAGGTAGAAGGGAGCCATAGAGTGAAAGGCTTTAAATGCCAAGCAGGGGAGTTATGTATTGTCTCAGAGGCAAAAGAGTGGCACAGTCATATCTGTGTTTTAGATATATCAATTTTTTTTTCATTCATGTGAAAAATTCACTGGAAAAACTAAAAAACAGGAGAGCAGTTAGGAAGATATTAACGTTGTCTGGTGGGGGCAGTGGCTGGGAGGATTGAGAGCCAGACTTGGAAACAAGAGGTTCTGGGTTCAAATCTGACCTCAGATACTTCCCAGCTGTGTGAATCTGGGCAAATCACTTAACTCTCTTTTCCTAGCCCTTACCGCTCTTTTGCATTGGAACCAACACATGGTATTGATTCTAAAATGGAAGATAAGGGTTTAAAAAAATTGTTTGGATAAGAGATGACTAGTGAAGAAAAAATAAGAAGCAATTAGTACCTAGACTAGAGGTGAAACTTATACAAAAAAGTAATTCATTTAGCATGTCAGTTCTTCTTTTACCCCATTTCCAGCGGATCAGCTTTCTGGCTACTAGCTGGTTTCCTTCCAGTCCCAACTAAAATCCTACTTTCCAGAGGAAATTTATCCCAACTTCTTTTATTTCTTGGACCTTTTCTCTATTAATTATCTCCAATTTATCCTACATATAGTTGTACATGGTGATTTTACATTCCCTCTTCAATCAGACTGTCGGCTTTTTGAGAGGAGGGATTGTCTTTTGCCTTTTTTGTATCTCCAGTACCTAGTACAGTGCCTGATAAATAACAGGAACTTAATTAATGTTATTGTGGATTAAAATAAAATAAAAATGGATAGGGTGTTGTTATTGTAGTAATAAAGACCCAAGTTCAAATCTGCTTTTAGATGTTTATTAGCTGGACAAGTCACTGAAAGGCTGTTTGCCTGAGTTTCTTCAACTATAAAATGAAGAAAATGATAAAGGTTATTATGAGGAGCAAATGAGATTTATAAAGCACTTAGTATAGTGTGTGGCATATAGAAGGCTATTAATAAATGTTTACTTGCTTCCTTCCTTAACTCGTTGACTGAGAAGTTGGACATGAGATAGAAGTAGGAATGTCAAAACTTAGAAACTAATAGGATATGGGTAGGAGAGTGGAGACGGAGGATGATACAGTGAGGTACTGACAGAGCAAGGGACTGGAATTCAGGTCTCTGTATATCCCAAACTATAGTTTGGTGTTTTATTTCCAGTACATCTAGAAGTCTGGGTGGTATAGTAGAGAGAGTAGAGTCTTGGAGTCAGCAACACTTGGGTCCAAATTCTGACTCACATACCAACCAGTTGTATGACCCTGGGCAAGTCACTTAATTTATGTACTTCAATTCCTTCACCTTTAAAATGTGAAAAATATCTACCTTCCAGAGATGTCATGAAGATATTTGTAAAGTGCTTTGCATGCTTTAAAGAATTCTAGAAATGCTAGCTATTATCATTATTAAATTTTTATTGTTTATTTATAATTTTAGAATGATCAAAGTATTTATAATGTAAAATAAATTATAATTTATTAATAATAATTTTACTTTATTAATTCTTCACATTAGCATCATGTTTCTCAACATTATTATATTACTATATTGCTATTATTAATATTAGTATTGATTATTATCTTGATATCTCAAGGCAAAGGCAAAGAGCATTATTAGATCTAATTTAGAATCTTGTCAACTATGGGTATAAGAAAAGGAGGAAAAGGAGAGAATGAACATTGGACTTAAAATGAGGCGTTTTACTTAATTTCATTAAAAATAAAACTTCAACACAAGAAAAAGGGAAAAACCACTCTTGACAAAGTTTTGGAAGCTTCAGTGGCAACAACCAGGGGAAAAAAACTTTCAGAAAAAAGTTAAATAAAAATGGCGGTTAAGTCCAAGTTATCCATAATAAAAATAGCATAGTGCCAGATGTTTCACCTCTACATTCAGATTGAAAGAACTATCAGAGTTCCCCAAGGCTGTGGCTCTCAAATAGGAGCAAAAGGATAATGAATCTGTCTAGTACTGTTGGTGAATCTATTTTCTTCAGTTGTAGGTGGATATGAGGGGGGGGCATATAGGGAGGGCGAAGAATCTACTGTTTAAGTTAAAAGACTTATCCTTATTTTCTAGTCATCAAAGAACTTTTTGGGAAATCTATCTCACAAGGAAGTTTGGATGTTTGTTGGAAAATTGTTGTATCAATTTTTTTTAATTATAGATTTTTTTTAGAAAGTAAAGTAGTTCTTTGATTATTTTGTTAGCAAATAGTTGACAGAAGACAATAAGACCCTTAAAGTTCCCTCCTATATTGCTCCAAGAGAATTAGAAGTGGCAGGGAAGGATGTTGACAAGTGGGCTGTCTCAGGAATTAAAAGTTATGAATTCAAATCTTTTCAGTGCTCGTGGTAGGTGATGGGTCGGGGAGAGAGACACTTACTACCTTGTTTCTGTTACTTAACTTCCATGAACTTCATTTTTCTTATCTACAAAGAAGGAAAGTAAACTAGATGGACTCTGATATCCCTTCCAACTCAAGCTCTATGCTCCATGATCCTCCATCAAGCATATGCCTGAGCTTTTCAGTAAAGCTGGGGAAACATGAATTTGACCTTCCCCTTCCTTCTCTTGCCCCACCTCAGTCTCCCCAAAAAGCTGTAAGCTTTTTAAAGGAAAGCTATAAGCCAGGTTGCTCCTTCTCCGGGGAGAAAACCATGTTGCTTACACATGCACACAGACATTCTGGTATGATGACTTTTTTCCTGCCAGCTTTACCCGATTGAGAGCAAGTCTTTGGAAACTCTCCTCTCTCTTCCCCATATTCAGCACATAACTGGCTGTTAGCTCTCGATGGTGCCTCACAAAAGATTCCAGCCCTTGGCATTTTCCATCAAAGTTTATCAAATTGGGTAGCTGAAATCCCAAAGTTATTGAATCATGGATGAACTCATTCCACGCCCCGCTTCTTGGCACCAGGACCTGTTGACAGTTGATGGACTATTGAGTTAATCCCTCCTTGAACTATTTGTGTAGAGTTCTATCATGGACTAGACCTCAGAGGTTTTAAAAATGCAGGCATGTGATGGGTCAGAAAATGTATTTACCCCAATTTGTTAGCATAAATAAGGTACTAGGTCACAACACCCCTCCGTTGCCAGACCTCTTCTGTTGATTCACCAGACTAATCAGTGTAACTGGTTCTCAGAAGAAAATGCTATTTCTGAAATGGAGAACTGGTTAGCTTCTCTGGCCCTCTCTTCCTATTGACTTCCTAAATAAAACTTGAATTGAAAAGAAAAATTGGATGGATGGGCTGTGATACTTTTTTTAAAAATGTTGTTTGAGGGGACAAAGGTTTTCAGAAAACTTAAGAGAGCAGTGCAAAAGGGGCATGGAGACTCTCACTAATATTTTCACCCTACCTTCAAAACAAAAAAAAAAGAAGAAGAAGAAAAGAAAGCACTTAAGAGAAGGCCATAAGCCAGGTCATTATTTCTTCAGGGAGAAAACGGTTTTATTGGTTTATGCACACAAGAGGCAGTGTGGGTTATGGCTTAAAATATTTCACAAAAATCACAGTGTGATAGTGCTGCCGGGCAGTAAACAAACTCCCTGTCCTGAATGTAATCAGCCACATTTACTGTTTTCCCGATAAAGCAAACACCACCGGCCAATTAGCCAGCCTTCCTGCTGCTGCTACAACAACCAGTCCTAGAAAGGTTTGTTTGTGTGTATGTCTGTGTCTGTCTGTTCTCTGGGGTGGGGGCAGGGCCAAAAGACGGATGTAAGTGAGCAAGTTGTTAAGAGATTGGAATCTTCAGGTTTTCTACAAGATGTATTAACCTCCGCTGTAGCTCTCTGTATTAGTACAATTCTTCTTTTGATCCATTTGTAGACTATCCATCACGGGAGATGTATCACACTACAAAGGTTGGGGCACATTCATCCTGGCACTTGGCATTAAGCATTTAAGTGTAATGTTATCCATCCCTTGTGTGTTTTGCCAGACAGCAGTGAGTCAAGAGAGACAGATTCACTATATACTTATCACTCTGGATAAGCAGATTATCACTCTATCGAACACTTCTGTAGCTTAACTGCAACTCTGACCTAAACACTCAGTTTAATCTCAGTATCTGTGGGCATTAGGAATGTCCCGTTCTGGGATAACTCCAGCCCTGTGCCTTGGGTCAAGTTACACTTCTCCAGTTTTTTAGAAACATGTTGGGTGTTGAAGGACGGCGATGGCAGAGGCCCTTTGAACTACAAAGTCCAGTTTATCAAGACAGGAAATTTGAAGGGAGTCCTGCCAAGTGGCATCACTGCTGTGTCTAGATCCATCCTGCTGAAAGTCCCTCTCTACATCATTCACCGGGTCTATTTTGGGAGGGTTGGGGGCAAGGAAGAAAGGGCCATGTTTTCCCTCTGCAGCTAAATGCTGGAATGTCAGAGTAGTTCCACACACGTATCAAATGGGTTGGTCAAAGGCATTAAAAACAGATAGATAAAAACCCACAAGGGATGAATGTTTTCAATCTGACTTTTCCAGATTATGTAATACCAATATATTCATTTTTAGTTCTCATTGGTTAGCTATTATATTTTTATTTTATATTATATTTTATATTATATTTATATATTAAATATAGTATATTTTATGCACAGACTGTAATCAGATGCTGACTGGATTTTACATAAGCTACGTTGTCCAGTTTTCTTTGAAAGACTTATTTATTACCTGGTGAGACCCATTTTGCCATTGTCCAAGCTATCCTCTTCAAAGTTTATATGTTTATTGGGCAGCTACAGCATCTCCTTTATGTGACTTAGGAATCGCTTGTTAACTGTTTCAGCACCATAGTTTTTAGGTGACATTCAAGGAATAATTAGAACTGCTGCTCCAAGTGCCTGCTTCCAGCTAAGCAGCAGCTGATCTTGCAGATGAAGAATATTATCATTCTTCCTGAAAGAGACTACTTGTCCATAAACACAATATTCCACATGAGATCTGACCATGTTATCTTCTTCATTCTAGATACTGTACTCTTAAACTAAGTTCCCATTGATGCTCTGAGCACTACCACCAATAGCTGCATGAAAAACTGATCTATCTAAAATGTCAACAACATAATAATGTTAAGAACAATTAGAACCAAAAGATATTCCATGGACATTATCCATGTGAACTCAACCAACAATATGTTGAAAAAGAAGCACGAAATACACAGCTGAGGCATGAAACTTTATTTAGAGAAGTGAATGAATTTATGATAATGATTCAGGAACGAGTCATTAAAACCAGAAATTACAGAAAGGTTATCCTTAAGAAACTCCAGACTTACTAATTAATGGAGATCATGCAAAGAAGTATTTTAAACTGTATAACCTATCACTTTAGGTTGCAGAACTGTACCATCTACTAAATACCTAGAAGAAGGCAGTAAATGGATAAAGTACTGAACCTGGAGTGAGGAAGGCCTGAGTTCAACACCTATTAGCTGTGTGACCTTGGCAAGTCACTTAAGGAAATGAGAAACCGCTCTAGTAACTTGCCAAAAAAACTTCCTGGAGAGTATGGTCCACAGGGTCCAAAAGAGTTAGCTGTAACTAAATATCAGAACAAATACCTAGAAAAGCATAACTAAGTGACTTAGAATATACACTTAAAGTATGCTATCCTTTATAAATTAACGTAACAAATAGCTGTATTAAAAATAGAAAATTCAAAATCTCCATGTAAATTCACATATAAGTTGTACTTTAGACAGAGCATTATTATAATAAATCATAAATGTTGCCCATAATTATCTGGACATAAAATAGACCCATAAAATTTTAAGAATTATATTTTTAATAAATATCAACATACCAAATACTCCTAATCAGGAAAATGAAAGCTTTTGAGATAAGAGTCCTAGCTGACCAGCTGTGTGACCCTGGGCAAGTCACTTGACCCCCATTGCCCACCCTTACCAATCTTCCACCTATGAGACAATACACCAAAGTACAAGGGTTTAAAAAAAAAAAAAAGAGTCCTAGCTGAAGAAATTAAAGTCATGTGGGAAAGGAAGTACATAATATCCTGATTGCTATCAGAGTTGTCTTAAAGATTCCTTCAGTGATCCTATAGAAAACAACTTTACAACCCAACATTATTTCTTATTCATTTTCAGAGGATTTTATCTACTTTCTCAAGAAAATATAGAGTATTAATAAAAGATACAATTATAGGATGGTAACTTGGCCCAGGATTATTTCTAACTGAACTCCGTTAATAAGGATGAGAACAATGAAACAACAATTAATCAAGAATAAGTAAATAGCTGTTTCTACTAATATTCTTCCTCAATACCTCATCATGTTATGGAGGTAATTCTGAATTCAGAAAGTGATAGTAAGAGAATGTAAATTCTAACAGGAAACCATAGATCATGAGACATATTTATGGATTATTATAGAATTATGAGATTTAGAGTTACAAAGAATTCTAAAGGTCCCTGAGTTCAACTCCTTCATTTTGCCAATGAGTAACTGATTAAATGATTTGGACACAATCATACACTAGCAGAGCTACATATTGTGTGGCAAACATTGTGCTAGTGGCTGGGGAGAGAAAGGAAGGAAGAAAGGAAGGAAAGAAGGAAGGAAGGAAGGAAGGAAGGAAAGAAGGAAGGAAGGAAGGAAGGAAGGAAGGAAGGAAGGAAGGAAGGAAGGAAGGTAGAAAAACAAATTGGAAAGTGTCATAGCAGACACATTTATTATTAAGAATTTACTAACTTGTTCTGAGGAACCCAGGATAGACTGCCCTATTTATATCTCTCCTTTGTCTTTATATGTATTATGTATTCCTATATGCATTACTATATGTAATACTACATATATTACTATAATTGTGAGGAACTTACATTTTTTTCAACCCTTGATCCCTAGTGCCTGGCTAGTACAATGCCTTAAACATAGTAGTCACTGGCTATAATTTGTATTTCAAGATTTCAACTCAATCCTAGGGAATTTTCGATCTAAAAATCTTTAAGACATATGCCAGTATATCTCTTAAGAACATCAGAACTTGGTTTACGTATTTTAAGGGCTTTTTCTCCCCTACAAACAGGCTAACAAGTACCTATAAGAATATATTTTATTTAAACAAGTAAAAATGCAAATTATTTATAATTAAATCCATAAAATAATTTTAAAAGTTCTGTCCTCTGGTGACCTCTACACAATCCTCCAGTACTCATCTCCAGAATCTCACCATATTGCCCTAGGGAAAAGAACTCAAGAGTACCTAAAGACACTGGAAACTCTGAACTGTACTAGAAATTGCCTTCTTTTAGTATCAACATAGTGCTCTTGATTGTGAAAGACTAGGTCTAGGTCACTCCTCCATATTGTGGTTTCTCAATAAGTTGATGTTTGAGGGTTTTTTTTCTGTTTTCTAGGTCCATGTACCAATCACTTCAATTTCTCTTTTGAATCACAGTCCAGAGACAACTCCTTCTCTCCTTCCATATCTCTAATATAGCTCTCTCTCTGTCTTCTCCTTTAGGAGAAATTTTCTGGAGATTCTGGTATCCTCTCTCTTAGAAGAATTCATTGTTCCTCCTTATGTGTCATTCAGGCATTGATGTTTCCATACAAATGGTTCCCCAGGTACACCTGATTATCTCCAGGGAACCAGGTCCTTGACTATGTGCAGTCCCCTCTCTCACTGTATTTCTCTGAATGTCTTCTACTTTAAAGGCCAAGACCAAGAAAATAGCTCAAGTGTATGAATTATTCATTAGCCAGATCAATAAGGAATTGGAGGAAGGGAATTTACCTTGTTTAGGGAATTCAGACATTATCTTAGAGTTATAAGGAGGAAGAAGTCTTCCTAGGGCATGCCTGGGTACAAAAAAAAAACCAATTTGAATTAATTTGAATGTTTCCCTATATAAAACTATAAACATCTACTTTCCAGAATTTAGAACCTTACACTGTTATCATTCAAGCTGCAATTATTTTCCATTTTTTAAAAAAAATACATTTTGTTCTGACACATTGATCATTCAATAAGAGATCATCCCTATAATACTTTCCTTTAAATAAAATCATCTAAAAAAATGACTCAATGTAAGTAGCATTGCTCCTTTATACCTCACCATCTAACTGAAAGGAAAGAAAGATGTTTTGGCTTCAGTAATTCAGAACTACCATTGTCCATTGCATTTCACTTATATTTGTTTCCTTTTTATGTCTTCTTTATTTACATTACTGGAATCACAGTTCACAATGTTCTCTTGATTTTACTTACATCGAGTCATATAAATTTCCCCATGTTTCTCTGAATGTCATTTTTGCTCCTTATCAGTAATAATATTCCATCATATTATAACCACATTTTGTTCAGACTTCCCTTAACTAGTATATAAATATTTTGCTATTACAAATAGGCAGAACCAAATTGCCTTTCTTTCTTTGACTTTGAAGGGACATAAACCCAATGAAAAAATCATTGGATCAGTTTAATAAACTTGCATACAAAATTCCAAGTTGTCATCTAGAATAGTTGGATGAATTCATAACTCATCTAGTAGTAAATTAATGTACCTGTCTTTCCAAGACCCTTTTATCATTAAGGGCTTTTATCATTTCCAAGTTGATGTATGTAAGAAGATATCTCATATCTAAAGACATAAAATATTTCTTTCTTGTTTTGTGATTCAGAACATTTTCATTCAATTACTAAGAGTTTTACTTTTTATTTTGAAAACTGATTCTTCACAAATTTTATTCACTTATTTATTTTGAAATTATTCATAGTCTTAAATTCCATGTTAATTCCTTATAGGTTATTATCTCAGACAAATTTGAAGAAAAAATATTTAAAGAGATAAGAAACAAAATTGCATTTTGATAAAAGATGCTATAGCCAAAGAAGTAATATCGATATTAAATAAATATGCACCAAATTGTATAACCTCCAAATTTTTAAAGGAGAAATTAAATAAGCCTCAGGAGGAAATAGATGTAAAAATATACTACTGGGGGACCTCAACCTTCCCCTCCTAAAACTAGATAAATCTAAACAAAAAATAAACAAAAAAGAAGTAAAGGAAATAAGTGAAATTTTAGAAAAGTTATATTTAATAGATCTCTAGAGAAAATTAAATAGGGATAAAAAGGAACACACCTTATTTTTAGCAGTACATGGTACATACATAAAAATTGACTATGTACAAGGGTATTAAAAACTTCATACCAAATACAGAAAAACAGAAATAATAAATGCATTCTTTTCAGATCATACTATAATAGAAATTATAATCAGTAAGGGTCCCATGGAAATCTAGTCTAATTCTAAAAAATGGTTGGGTCAAAGAACAAATTATAAAAATAATCAATAATTTCATTAAAGAGAATGACAATGAGGAGACAACATATCAAAATTCATGGAATACAACTAAAGCAGTATTGGGGGGAAATTTATATCTCTGAATGATTATATCAATAAAATAAAGAAAAAGCAGATCAATGAATTGGGTATGCAACTAAAAAACTAGAAAAAGAACAAATTAAAAATCCTCAATTAAAGACTAAATTGGAAATCCTAAAAATCAAAGGAGAAAACAAAATCAAAAGGGATCTATTGAACTAATGAATAAGACTATGAGTTGAATTTATGAAGAAAAACAAATGAAATACATAGAGCGTTGGTTAATTTGATTTTAGAGAAGGGAAAAAGAAAATGAATCTAGGTAAAATGGATGAATATTTACAAAAATATAAATTGCCCAGATTAACAAAAGAAGAAATAGAATACTTAAATAATCCATCTTAAAAAAACAAGCCAACAAAGTAGGGGGCAGCTGGGTAGCTCAGTGGATTGAGAGCCGGGCCTAGAGACGGGAGGTCCTAGGTTCAAATCCGGCCTCAGACACTTCCCAGCTGTGTGACCCTGGGCAAGTCACTTGACCCCCATTGCCTACCCTTACCACTCTTCCACCTATAAGTCAATACACAGAAGTTAAGGGTTTAAAATAAAAAAAAATAAAAAATAAAAAACAAGCCAACAAAGAATTTACTCAGAAAAAATCCTCAGGGCCAAATGGATTCACAAGGGAATTCTATCAAACATTTAAAAAACAATTAATATCCCAATACTATATAAACTACTTGACAAAACAGGCAAAGCAGAGTCCTACCAAATTCTTTTTATGACATAAATATGGTGCCGATACCCAAGCCAATAAGCCCAAAAACAGAGAAAGAAAATTATAGACTAATTTCATTAATGAATATTGATGCAAAAATCTTAAATAAAATACTATCAAAGAGCCTGCAGCAATATATTACAAGGATCATTCACTATGATCAGGTGGTTATACTAGGAATGCAAGGCTGGTTTATTATTAGGACAACTATCAGCATAATTGATCATATCAATAATAAAACTAATAGAAGAAATCACATGATTATCTCAATAGATACAGAAAAAACATTTGACCAAAAAAATATTCTTACTAAAAATGCTACAAAGCATAGGAATAAACTGGCCTTTCCTCAAAAGGATAAGTAGTATTTCTTTAAAACCATCAGCAAATATCATCTGCAATGTAGATAAGTTAGAAGCCTTCCCAATAAGATCAGGGGTAAAACATTATCACCACAATTATTTAACATTGTACTAGAAACGTTAGTTTTAGCATTAAAAGAAGAAAAAAATAATTGAAGAAGTTAAAGTAGGTAATGAAGAAATCAAACTATCAATCTTTGCAGATGATATAATGGTATACTTAGAGAATCCTAGAGAACAACTAAAAAACTAGTCAAAGTAATTAATAACTTTATCATAGTTGTAGGATACAAAATAAACCCACCTAAATCATAAGCATTTCTATATATTACCAACAATGTCCAGCAGCAAGAGTTAGAAAGAGAAATTCCACTTTTAAAATAACTCTAAGCAATATAAAATACTTGGGAATCTACTTCCCAAGACAAATCCAGGAATTACATGAACATAATTACAAAACGCTTTTCACCCAAATAAAGTCAGATCTAAGCAACTAGAAAAATATTGTTTGTGGGCACACCAAGCTAAAATAAAAGTGAAAATTTTATTTAAATTAATTTACTTATTCAGTGCCATACCAATCAAACTACCAAAGAATTATTTTAAAGAACTAGAAAAAATAATAGCAAAATTCATTTGGAAGAGCAAAAGATCAAGAATATCAGGGAAATTAATGGAAAAAAATGTGAAGGATGGTGGCCTAGCAGTATCAGATCTTAAACTGTACTATAAAGTAGTAATCATTAGAATTATCTTGCCCACCACTTACTGAGGATGTTGTTGGTAAGTATCATTTCTGTACTGGAAGATCCAAGTCTTTTTTAGCTACCACCATTATCCACAGAAAGGAAGTAGTTAGTAGATCTTTCCCCTTTGGTAGAGAGCTATAATACCTTTTAACTAGCTCTTTTAAATTCCTAGTGGTTATAGCCATGGTTTTTGTCTAAGAAACTGTCTTCAAGACCTGCTATTCTGTCCACTATCTTACTGGAAGCAAGTAGAGTATGGTTACTAAGCCTCTCATTGTCAGGGTAAGAATGTAACTCTTTCAGCCAACTTTTATCAGCGAATGGCAATGAAATACTTATCATGAACAAAGCTATATCAGAAGGTAGTAGAACCCCAGATTATGATCATGTCTCTTCTTTGAACTACATTTTCCTCTACCTTTTCCTCTAATTCGACTCTCAGCTTCCGGGTCCAGATGGCAGCAGAGTAAAAAGCAGCTGCTTGACCTCTCCTAACTCACACATATAGGACTCCTCAAGAAGACATAAAAACAAATCCAGATGAACGAAGGGACCCCACAACAGGGTGCAGCATTGAAGGTATGTGGAATCGGGGCATTTCCATGCTATAAAGAGGTGAAACAGCTCTCACTAAAATGCAAGCTGAGCAAACCAACTCCCCCCACACACACACCACCTACAGTGCCAAAGCCAGCTCAAAGACTCAAAGCGAATTTGGGGCACCCATTAAGTCCTTGGCAGCCACCTGGGGTCACCAGGGCCAGCTCCTGAGAGCAGCAAGACTTAAGCCCCCAAGAGGCTAAAGAATGTGCAGACTTTGAATACAGACCCTGAGTGCAGACTCACACATGGATCTTGAGTGCAGGCGTGAACGTGGATCCTGAGTGCAGGCGGATCTTGGGTGGGGACCCAGTGCAGAGGGGTGCACAACTGTGGAAGCAGAGCCCTGAGACTTTTAAAGGAGCTTCAGGCAGAGGAACAAGCAAGGGGACCAGGAGGCTCGACCCTGAGAACAACTAGACCTGAGACCTGAGGTGCCTAAAGAGTGCAGACAGACCCTGGGCGTGAGGATAAAGCTGAGAGGGCGCTGGGCTAAAAATGGCAAGCCAGACTCAGGAACCCCAGAAGAGAAAGATCAGCAATAAGAAATCTTTAACACTCGACAACTTTTACACAGAGAAAATCCAGACAACAGATCAAACAGCAGAGGAGAACAAACAGATAATCATATCCAAACCTTCCCAAAACAATGAAAACTGGTCACAAGCTCTTGAAGAGTTCAAATCTGAGATGATGAAAAAGATGGAAGAGATCTGGCAAGAAAATAACAGTTTAAAAGATGCCCCCAAATCAAAAGAATTGATAAGCAAATTGGAGACAAAAAACAACCCCCAGGAATAGAATAGCCAAATTCAAGAGCTTCTTGTAAGATTTTTTTCTTTTACTTGGAAGCTCTTGAATTTGGCTATTCTATTCCTGGTGGTTGTCTTTTCAGGGTCTAGTGTAAAGGGTGATCTATGGATCCTTTCAATGTCTATATTGCCCTCTTGTTGTAGAACTTCAGGGCAGTTTTGCTGAATTATTTCTTTTAGTATGGAGTCCAAATTTCTATTAATTTCTGCTTTTTCAGGAAGACCAATGATTCTCAAATTGTCTCTTCTAGACCTGTTTTCTTGATCTGTCAATTTCTCATTGAGATATTTCATGATTCCTTCTATTTTGCCAGAAAGAGACAATTCAAATATCAAGGAGCACCAATCAGGATCACACAGGATCTGGCAGCCTCCACACTAAAAGACCGCAAGGCTTGGAATATGATATTCAGAAAGGCAAGAGAACTGGGCCTTCAACCATCAAAACTGACTATATACTTCCAGGAGACAGTTTGAGCATTCAACAAAATTGAAGATTTCCAAATATTTGCACAGAAAAGACCAGGACTAAATGGAAAGTTTGATATCCAACCACAAAAATCAAGAGAAACATGAAAAGGTAAATAAGAAACAGAAGGGAAAGAAAGAAAATTCTCATTTTTTAAATTTGCCCCTTTAAGGGCCTTCAATAAGATCTAATTATTTGTATTCCTATGTGGAGAAATGTTATGTATAATTCTCTGTAGTGAACTCTATTCACTATTATAGTAATTAGAAGAATTATTCATAAGGAGAGGTTGGAATACTAAGATGGTCTAAGATGATATGGATAGGTGGGAAAGAGGGGGGTGAATAGTAGAGGACACCAAGAGAAACTTGAATGAATAAGAAAAATAGGATATTCTATTACACACAAAGAGGGCATATGGGAAGGGAAAGGTATGAATGCTATTATAAGAAGGAGAGGAAGAGAGCATTAAGAGGTAATATTTAAACCTTACTCTCAGTGTAATTAACCCTGAGAGAGAAGAGTAGCTATATCCATTGAGATATAAAACTCTATCTAACCCTACTGAGAAAGTCAGAAGGAATAAACCAAGGGGAGCAGGGGAGTAGGGAGGTCAAAAAAGGGAGCAGAGAAGAAAGGGGAGGGAATTCATTAGGCCTTAAAAATAAAAAGAGGGGAATAATAAGGAAGGGGGTAGAAAGGGAAGTAAATCAAGGGAGGAGACAAGGGTTACTGGCTTAAAGAAAACTACCGGTTTAAAAGAAAATAGTGTAAGAAGAAGGGGTAGAACTAGGAGAGGATACTAAAATGTTGGCAAATACACAACTGATAATTATAACTCTGAATGTGAATGGGATGAACTCGCCCATAAAACAGAAGCAAATAGAAGAGTGGATGAGAAACCAAAATCCTACCATATGTTGTCTACAAGAAACACATATGAGGCAGGTGGACATACACAAGTTTAAGGTTCAGGGTTTGAGCAAAATCTTACCCTGGGGTGCACTCCCATTGGGATGCTGGTAAGAGGGGTAGGAGATGTGAAAAATGCTGTCAGACACAGTGGAGAGAAGGGGGCAGCTCCACTCAAGTCCCTCTGCCTTTCTAGTAAGGAACTCTAGGGGGGATAGAGGATAGCCTCGTGCCCACAGAGAGCTCTCTGCATGCCATCTTTGGCACCTGTTCCTTAGGTTTGCCATCATTGATGTAAGGAATTCTGGGTAAAGAACTCATTCTAGCAATGTAGATTGGCTCCTTTCCTAAAATTTGTCAAGAAAGTTGCCTGGGGTCCTGAGAAAGCAAGTCCAAGGTTATATAGCCAATACATGTTCTAAGAAGGACTTAAACTTGTCTTCCCGGTTCTGAGGTCAACTCTTTCTCTACTCCACCATGCTGCCTTTCCAATCTCATTTTACAAATGAATAAACCAAGGGTTAGGGAGATAAAGTGATTTCCCAATGGTTGCATGGCTATGTGTATACATGATTCAAATGCCTTTAATGTGCAGAGTAAAAAAGTAGTAGATCCAAGATTAGAATATAACTTTCCTGACTCCCAATCCAGTATTCTTTATCACTCTTCTTCATTCTATACTCTGCCTGGTGATCATTCCCTGGTAACAAAGAAAAGCAAAATAATTATTTTGGACTTCTACATGATGGTCGGGGTCACTCTAGCAATGTTACAATATAATTCCCTAAGAGTTCCTGAACTTCTTTAAGTATTCAAGGGGTAAATCTGGTGATGATGGAGTCCAATGTGCTGCATGGCCTGCTAATGATTAAATATTGCAAATTATGTATCTGAATTTACTCATTTCCTGAAAAACCAGGGCTCATTTCTTTCCCCTTATTTTGTCTTTCTATATATATATTAGAAACCTGCTGTCAGACCACTCAACAGTATGCAAAACTTTGACTGGCGGTCCTCATTTTGTTTTCAATAAAAGATAACATAAGAGATCATTAGAGTAACCATGTCAGATTAAATGTATTTTCTTGTACAGAAGTCAAGTCCCTTCAGGAACTATTGCAATTTATTTTGTCTCACCGAGAACAATATTTTCCCAGAAGACCCCAACACAAAGGGCCATTACAAAACATAATTCATATTTCATATGTGCAGAAGTGTTCAGCACAAATTACAAATGGAGGTTTTAGTGCAGTATTTATGCTCTGTTACCAACAAGATATGTATAAGTAATATGGGCCCCATAGCTCTCAGCTCTCTGCTTGTTACTGGTGCACTTAACCTCTGCAATTAAACTCCAGAAAAGTCATGACTCTTCTATGGAAACACTGAAGTGTGCAGGAGGCACAAATCATTTATTCTTTTACTTATTTGGCCCATTGTGAATGTAATGTTACGATGAATTAATGCCCTTATTACCTCAGACAGAACCAACTCATGGTAATATGGATCTGCACTGACTATGGAAAATAGAGAATGCTTGGCAAATTGATTAGCTCTCTTTTTGGCGGCTGTGTGAGCTAAGAGAAAGGGAAAGATGCAAATAATCGTGGGGATATAGAATCAGCAAGACCTGGCAATTAATAAGTTATGGCAGTAAAGAAGAGAAAAGCATCAAGAACGACTCTAAAGTGACAGTTCTGGATAACTAGAATGCTACTTCAGTGCTCTTGAGAGAAATAGAGGAGTTTAGAGAATTTAGGTGGAAGGTATTGAGTTCTAATTTAGGAGTAAATCTTTCATTTAAAATGCCTACAGGATATCCAGGAAGAGCTATCTAGGAGACATAATAATGTGTAATTGGTAGTCAGGAGAGAAATTATGTCTGAATATAAAGATTTCAGTCAACTGAAAAGAGGTGATGCTTGAATCCATTGTTGCGGTGAAATCTCTGAAAACTGCAAAAATAGAAAGAGAAGATTCATCACAGACCTCTAATTAGTGCCTATGTCTAAACCACCAAAATGATTTTCCTAAAGCCATGTCCAACCATGTCCAACTATGTTACCCCACTGTCCACTGCCACCACCATAGTCACACTCAATAAACTTCATTGGCTGCCAAACATTTCCAGGAAAGAATACAAAATCCTCTCTGTATTTCAAAGCCCTTCGTAATTAAGACCTTCTTATAACTCCATCTTTCCAGTATTCTTCCATTTGCCTTGCTCCCTGACACGTATTCTAGCCTGTAACACTGGTCTCCTTGCTGTTCCACAAACAAGACACTCCATCTTTCAGCTCAAGGCATTTTCTCTGCCTGTTCTCCATCCCTGGAATGTTCTCCTTCCTCATCTCTACCTTCTCACTTCCCTGACTTCCTTCAAGTCCCAATAAAATTCTAACTTTCCCGTCTTAACCTTTCTGTTGTCCTCTAATCTCATACCTCCAACCGCCTTTCAGACATCTCAAACTCAACACATCCAAACTGAAGTCATCATCTTTCCCACTAAAACCTCTCTATCTCCTACCTTTTCTCTTACTATAGAAGGCAATACCATTCTCTGAATCCCTCAGGCTCGCAGCCTAGAAATCATCTTTAACTCCTCACTATCCTTCACATTCTTTATTCGATCTGCTGCCAAAGTCTGTCAAATTCATTTTGCAGCATTTATCAAATAAACTATCTTCTCCCCTCTCATATTTCATCCCCTGGTACAGGACCTCATCATCTCATGCTTGAATCATTACAATAGCCTGCTGGTGGGTCTGCCTGACTCAAGTCTCTCTTCACTCCAATTCATCCACCATTTAGCCACCAAAGTGATTTTCCTAAAGCGTAGGTCCAACTAGATTATCTACCTAAATAAATGACATTTATTCTTTCTTCTCTGTAACTTCCATGATCAAACACAAAATCCTCCATTTAGCTTTCACAGCCCTTCATAACTTGATCCTCACCTACCTTTTCAGTTTTCTGATGCCTTATTTTCTGCCACATACTTTTCAGTACAATGACACTGATCTATATTTTCCACAAAGATACTCCATCTCCCATCTCTAGCATTTTCCCTATCTTCCATGCCTTGTATGGCCTCCTGCCTCCTCTCCATCTCCCAGTTTCCTAAATTTCTTGTAAACTCCAACTAAAATCTCATCTTCTACAGGAAACCATTCCCAGCTCCTCTCAATTATAATGCTTTCCTTCTATTAATTATTTCCCACGTATTCTCTGTATAGTTTGCTTGTACATCTGTATTTGATCATTGCTTCCCTCATTAAATTGTTAGCTACTCAAGGCAAGGAACTCTTTTGCCTCTCTGTATCACCAGTGCTTAGAATAGTGCCTGGCACACACCAGGTGCTTAATAAATGTTTTTTGACTTACTGACTGACCTACAGGAAGCCTTTCCCAATCCATACTAATCCTAGTCATTTATTAATTATTCTGTACTTATCCTGTTTATAACTTGTTTTGTATATATTTGTTTGCATATTGTCACCCCAATTAAATTGTGAGCTCCTTGAGGGTCATTTCCAATTTTTACCTCTTTTTATATCCCCAGCAAAATGAATAGTACAATAGTCAGTAATGAATAAATGCTTATTGACTGACTTGTTTATTGCAAATTCAGCAGCAATAAACTAGAAAAAAGAGATCAAGAAATCATATTACTTGATAGAGGAGAACCATAAGAGGTCAAGGTTGTGGCCAGCTAGAGTGCAATTTGAGGATGAAAACTGAGAAAAGGTCATTAGATTCAAAAGTTAAAAGATCATTCATACTCCCAAAAGAGAAATTTCTATCTAGTGATGGGATCAGAATCTAAACTATAAGAGATTAAGTACTGTGTAAGTGAAGAAGTATTGCCCATGAATACAGATAAGTCTTTCTAGTTTGTTATACTCCCCATATATAAACATCCAGAGTTATCTACTTGGTGAGTTTTTCTAAAATTTTCATTCTCTCCTTCTAAACAACTCTATGCACCAGTACTTCAGCTCCATCAGGGATCTGCATTTTCAGCAATATAGGAACTTTCTCCAATGATGCAGATTGCAATGTATCTACAAATTAGAGAAATGAGTGAGCCACAGTGAGACTAAGTGATCTGGCCATGGACATACATCTGGTCATGTCAGAAGCAGAATTTGATTAAGTCTATGAAAGCAGTAACCAATATTCAACCTTGGCAGAAGAAAAATCTCAAAATCTCCAAAATCTTTGGGAGGAGAAATCCATAATATTAGTCCCTTATTCCCTTTCTTTATCTTTCTTCCTCAATGCCCATTTGTAAATCCTTCTGGAATGTGCTTATCCCCTCATAATCCATATCTGTATATAGATGTTATGTGAAAAAGTATTTTGTAAACTTGGAATGCATTCCCTCTTTGTCTCTATCTCTCAGAATCTTCGTCTTCCTTTAAGGCTCAGCTAAGGTATAACCTTAACTCCAATGAAGTCTTTCCTGATCTCTCTGTCTCTCTGTCTCTGTCTTTCTCTGTCTCTTTCTCTCTGTCTTTCTCTCTCTCTCTTCTCTTTCTCTGTCTCTGTCTCTGTTTCTCTCTGTCTCTCTGTGTCTCATGTCTCTCTGTCTGTCTCTCTGACTCTGTCTCTCTGTCTCTTTCTGTCTCTCTCTGTCTCTTGTCTGTCTCTCTGATTTTCTGTCTCTCTGACTCTTTGTCTCTTTCTGTCTGTCTGTCTGTCTGTCTCTGCATCTCTTCTTTCTTTTGTAATGATTTGCCTTCATACATTACTGTAATTTCTTTCCCCAGTATAGAAAATAACAAGCATTTCCTTGAGGGCAAAGACTAATGGTTTTGTCTTCTTAACCTCAATGCCAAGCACTTGGTTCTGACATAGCAGAATCTTAATACAATATTTGTTGGATGGAAATGAATCCTAAAATATTGTATAAACTTGAAATATAAAGCACTTTTTTGGTACTGAGATGAGAACTGGTTTGGAAATCGAAAGATCTGGGCATTTAACCCTAGTTTTGCTATGTAAAACCTTTGTGATCTTAGATAGGTAACTTCCCTCTCAGGTCCTTAGTTTCCTCATCTATAAAATCTAGTAAATTAGATGATCCCTAAGGTCCCTTACTATTCTAAATATGATTGAATTACTATTGTTATTCTTATTATTAATGCATATATATATTTGTACAAATGGTTATGCTTATATTGATTAGAATCATTCTTCATTTACCTTCAGCTACTTTGCATGGTTTCTATGCTATTGGCACCATGCCTCTCCCAGTATAAACCTAAAATCTCATCATCCTGGAAAGCAACTCAGCTTCCACACCCTAGACCTCCTCAGCAGAATCAGTTGGTGAACTCTTCCCAAGACATTCCCTTATAGAGGGCTCAGATTTTTTTCAGCTAACTTAATTTACTATCAACAATTTTGTTTGGTTTTGTTATAGGAGAAATATCTCCTGAGCTCACATGGTAGATAAAAGCTGCTGAAATGTGTTTACTGAGATGTAGAAATTATACAGAAATAAGCATAGGTGCAGGCCTCAGAGGAAAATAATAAATCTGAATGAAGATTGGTATTCTAACAAGGCCTCCTCTATGCAAAATTATATCAGAGTGACAAAAATAATTCATTGCATTACACCTTACAATCTTATACATTCCTCTTAAGCCATAAAAGTAAAGACAGATTTATAATCTCATTCTTACTCAAATGTTATAAAAGTTGAACAAACTTAGTGTCATAATCTCTTAATTAACTACTCTAGTTAAATAGAGAATATAGGTAAGCTAAGTCAGGTTACAGATTAAAATACATTTAAAGGGTTCACAAATAAGCTGATTGAGGGAGGTATATTCACAGGTAGCAAAGGAGTCAGAGACAGTTAAGATTCTTCCTTCTTATCGAAAGAAAGTTTAAGGCCTTAAGCAAAATATCAAATCCCACGAGACAGATTTTGGTAGGGAAAGTTTAATATTAACAAAAGATAGGCTTTCAGTTAACCAAAAGTTGCAGAAGGAATGGCCCTAAGCCCCAAATAATAAAAAGTAGTAAAAGGAAATTAAAATTTTAAAAATTTAGAAATTCCATTACAGTTTCAACTCCATAAACATCATGCACCCTCACTGGTATAGGAATATAATGAAATGTTGTTGTTGGTTGTTGTTGTTCTATTTTTTCCAGTCTTGTTCCATTCTTTATGTTTCCATTTAAGGTTTTCTTGGCAAAGGTACTGGACTGGTTTGCCATTTCTGCCTCCAGCTCATTTAACAGTTTAAGAAACTGAGGCAAACAGGGTTAAGTGATTTTTCCACACAGCTAGTAAGTATCTGGGACTGGATTTGAACTCAAGAAGATGAATCTTCCAGATTTCAGGTCTAATGCTCTATCCACTGTGCCACCTACCTGCCCCAAATAAATATTATTTTGTTATAAGAAATAAATTATGTAATAAATAAAGAGAAGCATGGAAATGAAGCAGAGGCAAGAAAACAGTATGTACAATGACTACATCAATGTAAATAGAAAGAACAGACACACACACAAAATGAAAAGTTAATTTTGCAAAATTATAAAGAATAAGCATCATTCCAAAGAAGAGATAGGCGAAGTCACCCCAACCTTTGCAGAATCAAGAGATCAACAATTTGGTACACTGAGTATATTTTAAGACTTTTTAGATATATTGATATATCATGTTGATTTTTTCCATTTTTAATTTATTTTTTCCTAAAATTATTCATTATATGAGATGGTTCTTTGGGGGTGGGTGGGAAGGAAAGGATATTGGAAGAAATTATGTTTATGTAAAAAAAGATATCAATGAAGACTTCTATTTTAAAAAGAAAAATATGTCATAAAATAGTGATCTGGACTGAGAAGTCAAAGAATCATAGAACTTAGAGTTGGGAATGGATCTCAAGGGACATCTGGTCCAACCAAATAAAGAGGAATATCTCATCTGGTCTCCTATCCTGTACCTGAGGACCTCCAAGAAATACTCACCACCTTTCAAGATGGTTCATTCTCCTTTTGGATAGCTCTAATTGTTAGAGATTTAAATTTTCCTCAGCAACATCCATTCGTTGCTCTAGATTTTGCCTTCTGGGACCAAAGAGAGCAAACTAATAGCTCTTCAAATGTATGAAGACAATTTTTGGGTCCCTCTGAATCTTCTCTTCTCCAGGCTAAACATTCCCAATTCTATAAATGAATCCTCAAATAACATGGTCTTTAGGGTCCTAAAGATGGAGGGCCAGTTGGACATCTTAGCCACTCTTCAGCTTGACTTATAGATTATTCATAAGCCTCATGAGAGAGACATATAACAGAAATACTTTCTTCAGAAGAGAATTAAAATTCAGAATGGGTGAATTACTTGAATATAAAGAAGAAAACAATAAGTAAATCAGGTGAACATAGAATAGTATGCCTGTCAGATCTATGGGAAAGGAAAGATTTCAAGACCAAGCAAGAGTTAGAAATAATTACAAAATGTAAAATAAATAATTTTGACTACATAAAACTAAAAAGGTTTTGTATAAACAAAACCAATGCAATCAAAATTAGAAGGGAAGCAACAAATTGAGAAAAAAAACCTTTATAACAAAAACTTCTGATAAAGGTGTAATTTCTCAAATATATAAGGAGCTAAATCAATTATACAAAAAAATCAAGCCACTCCCCATTTGATAAATGGGCAAGGGACATGAATAGGCAATTTTCAGATAAAGAAATCAAAACTACCAACAAACACATGAAAAAGTGTTCTAAATCTCTAATAATTAGAGAAATGCAAATCAAAACAACTCTGAGGTACCACTTTACACCTAGCAGATTGACTAACATGACAGCAAAGGAAAGTAATAAATGTTGGAGGGGAGGTAGCAAAATTGAGATATTAATGCATTGCTGGTGGAGTTGTGAATTGATCCAACCATTCTGGAAGGCAATTTGGAACTATGCCCAAGGGCGTTAAAAGACTGCCTGCCCTTTGATCCAGCCATACCACTGCTGGGTTTATACCCCAAAGAGATAATAAAGAAAAAGACTTGTACAAAAATATTTATAATGCACTCTTTGTGGTGGCAGAAAATTGGAAAATGAGGGGATGCCTTTTGATTGGGGAAATGGCTGAATAAATTGTGGTATCTGTTGGTGATGGAATACTATTGTGCTCAAAGGAATAATGAACTGGAGGAATTCCATGTGAACTGGAATGACTTCCAGGAATTAATACAGAGTGAAAGGAGCAGAACCAGGAGAACCTTATACACAGTGGTACAATTGAACACAACAGACTTCTCTACTAGCAGCAATGAAATGATCTAGGACAACTCTGAGGGACTTATGAGAAAGAATGCTATCCATACCCAGAGAAAGAACTGTGGGAGTAGAAACACAGAAGAAAAAGAACTGCTTGATCACATGGATCAGTGGGGATATGATTGGGGATGTAGAGTCTAAACCAGTGATTTCCAAAGAGAGCACCACCACCCCCTGGTGGGTTCTGCAGCAATCCAGGGGAGTGGTGATGGCCACAGGTACATTTATCTTTCCTATTAATTGCTATTCAAGTTTTTAAAAATTAATTTCCAGGAGGCTAAGTAATATTTTTTATGGAAAGGGGGCGGTAGGCCAAAAAAGTTTGGGAACCACTGGACTCTAAACGATCACCCTAGTGCAAATATCAATAACATAGAAATAGGTCTTGATCAATGACACATGTAAAATCCAGTGGAATTGTGCTTTGGCTATGGGAGGGAGGTGGGAGGAAGGGAGGGAAAGAATATGAATCATGTAACCATGGGAAATTTTTCTTAATTAATCAATTAAATAATTTTTTTAAAAGAAGAGAATTGAATGTGCTGGGCTAAGCAAGCATATATTAATCCCACTTGAAAAAGGAAGAAAGGAAAGGGAAAGGAAGGGAAGGGAAAGAAGGAAGGAAGGAAAGAAGGAAGGNGTCATAGTTCCAGAGAATGGGAGAGAGTCCAACAGGCTTTGAGAAATGAACCAACTATTTATTTGCGATGGAGAAATAAGCATTTAGCATTCAAAGGACCATTAACTCATCTTTGAAGGGCCAAGCATAGTGCAAGGAAATTGGAAAATTCTAGTCACACATAATGGTTAAATTTGGCAAGTATCAAAAGAGCACAGCCAGCCTTGCACTGTCAGAATATGTCTTTCACAGTATGATTTCAGGATCCACTCAGATTAAGAATAACAACCTACCCTCCTGCATTTTGGTCTGAGGGCCACATCACTTAAAAGGACTAAAAACATTTAGGGAAGGGAAGGGAAGGGAAGGGAAGAGGTAAGAGGAGGGGAGGGAAGAGGGAAGGGAGAAGGGAAGAGAAGGGAAGGGAAGGAAAGGAAAAGAAAGGAAAGGAAAGGAAAGGAAAGGAAAGGAAAGGAAAAGAAAGGAAAGGAAAGGAAAGGAAAGGAAAGGAAGAAAGGGAAGGAAGGGAAGGGAAGGAAAGGAAGGAAAGAAAGAAGGGAAGGAAGGAAGGGAGGGAGGGAAGGAGGAAGGAAGGAAGGAGAGGGAGAGAGAGGATGGAAGTTTAAAAGTGTAATATAGGATTTTAACCTTGCCATGTTGGCTTAAAATCCTATATTACAAAAGGGAATTCTTTATTCCTGTTCTAATTTAAAAGGGAACCTGGAGGTCCTTTTACCATAGAGATGTATAAAAATATACTATCTCACAGTAAAAGAAAGTAGAAACCAGAGAGACAGGAAGCGAAGTAGGAATGAGATGTAAAAGGCCAGCAGGAGAACTGAGGCTTTTTGGCCTTTTCTGGGTTGGGAGGTGATTGGTGGTTGGTGGTTGGTAGTTGGGGGTTGGTGGCTGGTGGTGTGGGTTGGTGATTAATTGGTTGTTGGCAGATATATAGAGATATATATTGATTCTGCCTGGTGAACTGAGCTGAGGGGTGATCAGCTGGACTTCCTCTAACAGCAGTTGTAAACAGTTATAGGTAGTTATAGGGTAGTTTGGAATTAGGCAATTTCTTTCTCTACCTCTTTCCTATATCTCTCTCCTTTACTATATTCATTTTACTATGTTCTTTTACTATATTTTAATTAAACTAAATTGTTAATTTTTAAAAGCTGATAGAAGTTTTCTTTTCTCTGGCTTAAAGGGATAATATTAATTTGCAGCTCTACTATATTCTCATTAAATCTTAAATTATTAAAAGATGCTCTCTTATTTTGTCAAAACTAATTTAAACCTTATGGAAGGAAGGAAGGAAGGAGGGAGGGAGGGAGGGAGGAAAGATAGAGGGAGGAAGGAAGGGAGGGAGGGAGGGAGGGAGGGAGGAAGGAAGAAAGAAAGCAAATATATCTTAAACTAAAAAAATACCAGTTTGCCAGCATGAAAGTTATTTCCCAATCAGCTGTCTAATTTTAGTAAGATTATTGAGTAGGTCAAAATCAATACCAATTTAGAAGAAAGGATAAAATTGAGGAGAGACCACTGTGGACTGATAAAACTGGTTTCATTTTGGTTTTGCTGATTTCACTTTTTCTCAGTTTATGCCTTCCCAAGTATCTTTGACAGTCACATACTCCATTAGGTTTAGTCATTCTCTAACTGATAGAGTTTCAGTTTCCAGTTCTTTACTACTATAGGAAATGCTGCTATAAATGTTTTTATATATGAGAATTTTCCATCTTTGACTTCCTTGGGGATACATGCCATATAGTGGCATTATTTGGCATGTTGTTGTTTAGTCGTTTTTTCAGTTGTGTCCAACTCTTTGTGATCCCATTTAGAGTTTTGTTGTTAACAATTTCCTTCTCTAATTCATTTTACAGAAGAGGAAACTGAGGCAAACAGGATTAAGTGACTTGTCCCGCTAGTCATAAAACTAGTAAGTGTCTGAGGCCAGATTTGAACTCAGGAAGATGAGTCTTTTTGACTCCAGGCCTAGCACAATATCCACTGTGCCATCCATCAGTGGCATGATATGGGTCCAAGAACATTTAAAGATTAGAGACTTTAGGTTCACACTTCCACATTATATCCAGAGGGGTTGGACCAATTCCCAACCCCTGCAACAGTGCATTACTGTCCATGTCTTCCCAAAGTCCTTCTAACATTGGTCATTTTTATTTCCTGCCATTTTTTGTCAATTGGATGGGCAAGAGATGAAACTTCAGAGCTGTTTTATTTTGCATTTCTCATATTATTAGTAATTTAGATCATTCTTTCATATGATTGTCAACAGACTGCACTTATATTTTACAAGGGAGGATTCTATTGGATAGGGACAGTCCCTGGGAAAAAGCAGTGATGTAAAAAAATCAAAGAGCATCAATAAAACATTTTTAAAGGCTCTATTGAAGTATTGAATGAGACAGGCCTAAACCAAGAGTTCTAATGAAATCAGCAAGGACCATGTTAGGGATGATTGCAAGTGAAGAGGAAACAACTGAGGATTAGCGTAGATTGAAACTAGAACGAGACTGGCAGCTGCCAAGGTGAATGACATGAGCAGCGCGGTAAAGGTCATGTTTTAATATGACTTTTGATAAATGTACATACTTTTGAATGCCTCAAAATTCCATGTATTTTTGTTGTGATAAAACATCACATGGGTTGCAATAACTATTCAAAACCTCCAATAAACAAGAATACATACAACACACATTTTTCAAACCTTACCTAAAAGGCACAAACACTTCGTCCAGACTTTGCTGAAAACCTACAAAGCCCACTTAGTATCAGGCACCCATCTGATGCCCCTTTGCATGTAACAACCTAGAAGAAGACATGTATATAAAGCAATGACATTTGCCAAAAATATGCAACTATGGGGCCCAAGGAAGGGAATACAAATTTACTGAACATGGGCATACAGTAATGAGGCAAGGAGTGAAGAAACAAAAAACAAGAAAAGGGAATATGCCTACCCTAGCCATATGCCATCTAACAGG
Source organism: Gracilinanus agilis (assembly GCF_016433145.1). Lineage (NCBI taxonomy): Eukaryota > Metazoa > Chordata > Mammalia > Didelphimorphia > Didelphidae > Gracilinanus > Gracilinanus agilis. The sequence continues at coordinate 426,998,397 of NC_058130.1, forward strand.
AAAAGACTCTGGCAGCCCTGGTGAAGCTAAGCTAAACCCTTGGCACAGGGCCCACAAGTGCTGAAAGATAAAATAAAACAAAAGGTGACAAATGCTGAGATGTCTCAACTATCAACTCAAGGAAACTGTTGAAGCCAACTATGGGATACTAGATTAACCCTACTGACAAATGGAACTTGCTGAACTAGATGTCTTGCCTTAACAAGAAAGGAGGGCAGTTGCTCCAAAGAAAATGCAACATAGTGCCCATTGGAGGCCACATTAAGTGTTGAATCAGGAAGATGTCAAAGGGGATGGGGAGAGGAAAGAAGAGAGAAGTAAATGAGATAACCCAACAAAACGAATGTGGTCTCTCCTTCCTCTAAACCTCCACGATACTTTGTGCATCTCACTCCTGTGTGCTTATATTTTAACTTTTACAAAAGTTCTTTGTAGCTCTGTATCTATCTCCTCCTGTGAAATTATTATCAGTCAACTCTGCTAACTGGAGCTGTCTACCCTAGGCACGTGAAGACTTCCCCTGGGGAAGGGGTAGATGAGAACAATTTGTTTCAATGGCCATGAAGACAATGGTAGCAGGTGTTGTGAAGAGTGGAGAGTTTGGTTAGACACTGAATAGGCCAGAGCATCCATTGTATCCAAAGCCATCACTAGTACTCTTGACTTTTGTCTTGCCAGTGGACTTCAAAGACTCTAGAAAAGAAAGTGAGGTGGATGAGTGAACAGTTCTGCCTCACTAAAATCCAAATCATGTGAGAGCCAGAAGACATAATGTTTGTCCTCTTAGAGTACAAAAGACAATAACCAACCAATGGGCCAACTTCACAGATATTAAGCCTACTATGTGCCTGGCACTTGTGTCTTACTACTAAGATTGTGTCTTACTATGATCCTCTCCAGCACAGGCTTTCATACAGAGTGGGTATTCAGCCAGAAATATAATTAGTTAAATGAAAGTTATAATCACAATTATAGTTATTGTTATCATTGATACTTTTTTCCAATGAGAAAATGACTTTTTTTAACTGCCCTGGATCTCTGTATCTTTACAGTTATGTTGCATCTTGGGTCTAATTATGTTATGAAATCTCATAAAGGAAATTGGGGATTGGAGTATACTACACAGGCTGCTCTCAACCCAAACACGATATGTTGACTAGGCTGTAAGTGCCATAAAAGTAGGGATTATTTCATTCTTTATATTTGTATTTGTAGCATCTAGCACATTGCCTGGCACATCAATCTTTGGTCTGGTAATAACATTGCTTTTATGAGTAATCTCATTTGATTATAAGCTCCTTAAGGGCAGGGATTGGCTTTCATATTTTTGTATTTCTTAATCTCCCAGTATTTAGCACAGTGCCTTGAACACAGTAGCTCATAAATAATTTCAATAAGATAAATGTTTAATGATTGATGGAGTGAGTATAGCAATATAATTTTAGCTTTCAGTCAGTGGCATGCTGGTAATTTTTTAACAACCTGCTCCCCAGGGGAAAAATGTATACAGGTCACATTGTTAAGTTTAATTATAATTATTAACATAATTTCCATCACTTTCTTAAGTCCACACAATCAACAAAACAAAAAAATCAAGCCCTGATTTGTAACATTTGCCAATTTCCAAGGTATAAATGTTCATACTGAAAATTTGACATCAGCTAACTCTTCCTCCCAGTAGGCATTATGAACCAACTCCAAACTACTTTGCCCCACTTCAGAAACCACAAGGACAATGTGGATAGGGTAGATGTGGTGCCACAGTCTTGGCTTCCTCCTGTAGCTCTCAACTTTGTCCTCATCTATTCAGTCATTCATTTATACATTTGCACATTCAACAAATATTAATTAAATGCCTACTAAATAGGAAATAGTCTCTGCCTTAAAGAATGTAATCCACTAGGGGCAAATGAGACATCTATACAGAGAAATAGAATCCAAATCCTAACATTCCATATTCAAAAAGAAATGTAAAGTGCTATGAAATAAGGTGATTAAAGAAATCACTTCTAACTAGGTGGATCAAGAGGACAAGAGATAGAGAGAGACAGAGGGGAGAGACAGACAGACAGAGAGAGAGAGAGAGAGAGAGAGAGAGAGAGAGAGAGAGAGAGAGAGAGAGAACCTTGAAGATTTGATTAGAAAATATAAAGCTTACTATTATGTATATTTTTATCTAAAATTTCAACTCATTCTTTTCCAGCAGCACTGAATTCCCATTGAAGCCTGATTTTATTTGGTTTGGGTTAGGGAGGAAGGAAGGAGTAAGGGGGATAGGAGGTCAGGGGAAGATTGAGCACAGTAGTTTAATCCTAAGGGATTTTGATATAACAAATCAGGCTAGCATCCCATTTGTTCAGCATGATGCTAAATGATATTGCCGTTCCAGAACATTAAAATGAAGGTATTACAATTTTTTTTCTTTTAATGAAAACGACCACATCATGAAGAACGAGACCTGGGAGTTTAAAATACATTTTAACATAGAAAAACATTGCTTTGCAACTCTAATTTTTAAAATAAACATTTCTGCTTGGAGGATGTTGCTTTCCTTGGCAGCATCTCTCTGTGTCACTCCCATACTGCTGGCTTCCTACTCCTGCCAAGCTGACAAAGTTTTCGAATAGATCTTACTTTATAACAAAGTATCTGTCTGTTCAGTACCACAGGAGAAAGTGTTTTTTACTCAGGGGCGCTAGAATAATGAGCTCTGTAAAGGAGAGAAATTGAGGAGTGGACAGGAAAGAGACAAAGGAAGGGCAAGTTTAAGAAATGGATGTGACAAAAGAAAAGTCTCTCAAGGAAGAGAAACAGATGTCCAGAAGCGGCAAGATCTGTGAAATAAGAAATGTGAATTCTCTGCTGCCGGCATCATGTTGTTTTGGAGAAAAGACTGACCCAGACCTTAGCGGAACTCAAGCCAAATTCAACAGTGTCATGACTGAGTCACTTCAGGTTTTAAACCAAATCAAAAATGGTTTGTGGGAGCTCTCCTTAAAGGACCAAATCCCCACAGGCATTATCCCTGACAAACTCTCTGAGCGGTAACAACCTGCTGGCCGCAGATCGACTTCTCTGAGAGAGGTATCATGGGGCTGGACGTTAAGTCAGCAATGTTTGAATTCTGCCTCTGACAGCTGTGTGACCTATCCTGGCTAAATATATCTAACCTCTGCACACCTGTTTCCTCATTTGGAAAAGGAGGATAATAATGCCTGCAGAGCCACCACTGTAAGATACTCACCATCACGGTGGCTGGCTCATTCTACAGATGCTATCGTCATCATCAGCAGCATCCCAGATCCAGAAGAATCAAATGGGATAATGTATGAAAAGCGTTTTGTAAAACTGAAGGTGATACACATATAAATGTCTATTATTACTATTAATTCCATGTTTAAATCATTTCTTCAGTCATGCTTGACTCTTTGTGACCACATTTGGGTCCTCATTTTCTTGGTAAAGATACCAGAGTGGTTTTCCATTTCCTTCTCCAGCACATTTTACAGATGATGAAACTGAGGCAAATAGGATTAAGTGATTTGCCCAGGGTCACACAGCTGTTAAGTGTCTGAGGCCAGATTTGAACTCGGGAAGATATGTTTCTAACTCCAGACCTGGCACTCTATCTACTAGGTCACCTCACTTCCTAGTCAAGTTATTGAGAAATAACATCTTTATGTGTTTAATGACTGACCTGAGAGTCAGGAAGACTTGGGTTCCAGACTTGGGGGCTGCCTTTGACCCATGTAGGCTATGTGACCTTAAGTAAGTCAATAATTATCAATAATTAATGTTTACATAGAGCATTAAGGTTTATAAAATAATATTTATCTATTATCTTGTTTTGTCCCCTCAATAGCCCTGGAAGGTTGGAACTATTATTATTATTCATGTTTTATAGATGAGAAAACTGAGGCTGAGAGATATTGAATGATTTGTCCTTGGGTCACACAAGCTGACAAATAGTTGAGGAAGGATTTGAAATGAAATTTTCCTGATTCCTAATCCAATATTCTATCCATGATGAAACTGAGCTCCCTCTTCATTCAACCCCTCAACTCCTGGAGACATTAAGTTGCAGGGCAGACACTGATCTTTCAGGCCTCCTTCAAAAACTAAACCAAAAAAAAAAAAGACCCATTTTAACCATGCTGAATATTAACTAAGTGTGTAAAGATTTGAAGTCAGCAATACCTGAATTCAAGTCCCACCTACCATACCTACTAGCTGTATGACCCTGGGCAAGTCACTTAACTGTCTGCCTTAGTTGCTTCAACTGTGAAGTGGGGATGATAATAGGACTTACCTCTCAAGGTTGTTGTGAGGATCAAATGAGATAATATTTGTAAAATGATCATCACAGTGCCTGACACATAGTAGGTATTTAATAAATGCTTGTTCCCTTCCTACCTCCCTTTTAAGAACAAACAAGAAAATAGTTTTGTTTTGAGACTCTAAAAAAAAAGTCATACTCCTAAAGCAGCAATATTTTAGCTATCTATCTAGCCCAATATCTATCTAGCTGACTGGATATCTAACCCAATAACCCTCTCGGAAACTGGAAATAAAAAGAGTACCACTTAGCCTGTCTGCCTCACTGGAGTCTATTTGTCCCTTCTTCCCTAGTCCCCAGCTAGGTGCTGATAGTTGTGGCACTGCTCTACTCTCCTCCTCTCCACAGGGAATGGCCATGCCACAGAGAGTATCTCTTCATAATGTTGCCTGTGATCTATGTAGTTTACATGAGCACATTTATCACCCACACATATATTTCATGAATATGCTGATTCATTCCAAGTAAAATATAAGCTCTTCAAGGGGAGGGACTCTCATTTTTGTCTTCACATCACACAAATGTCCTTAGAGATGCTTGTTTAGTTGGAGTGAATTTTGACTTAAGTACTGATATTTCATATGGTATCTGATCTAAAAAACTCATTATACCACGACTGATGACTAGATTATTTTTTTCTGTCAAATCAAATGCAAGTCAGAAGACTTGAAGGGTTACCGGTTAATGTCAACCTGACTCAGTCTGCCTTATTTTTTCAACCACATATAGTTTTCCCTTTTTGTTCTGTCAGTAATTCATAGAGATTCCTAAAAATGTAGTGATTGACAACTGGGTCTATGTCCCAAAGAGACAATAAAAAAGGGGGAAAGGATCTACTTGTACAAAAATATTTATAGCTGCCCTTTTTGTCATGGCAAAGAATTGGAAACTGTGGGGCTGTCCTTCAATTGTGGTACATGTTGGTGATGGAATACTATTGTGCTATAAGAAATGATAAGCAAGATGATTTCAGAAAAAGCTGGAAAGATGCAGAGCAAAATGAACAGAACTGGGAAAACATTGTTCATAGTCATAGCAATATTAGAGGATGATTATCTGTGAAAATTTGGCTCCTCACAGAAATGCAATGATCTGGGACAATAATGAAATAATATTTGTAAAATACTCATCACAGTGCCTGACACATAGTAGGGGTTTAATAAATGCTTGTTCCTTTCCTGCCTCAAAGGCCAGCACTTTTTTCACTATACCATTCTCCATTTCCTAAAGAAGTTGCAGTTATTTTCCATATTTATTGCCATGTTATTTCATGTTTAACATTTGCTGATTCCTTGACCCATTCCATTTGACTCTTTCCCCTAACTTAAATCTTTTTACTGCCAGAAAAGAAAAATTTCCAAGCCACTGTTGCTTCTCATTCTTCTCAGAGACAGTATTTGCAGGTATAGACAACAAAAACTGCCCCCTCTCTTTCCTTTTGACATGTTCAGTTTTTTATAAAATCTTCACCTCTTTCTTTAACTTCCAGTGCCATTTGGGAAATATACTAATTCTTAGGGCAAGTTGAACTTCTATTACCCTGAGTATGGAAAATCTTGCAAAGTACACATCATTTTACAGTCTTTCACACTGGGCATTTACATAGCATATATTTCATTTTCCGCAAAAGGCTTTAAAACTCACATTCTTGACAGACTCACACTGCCATTATTATGAGACCATGTTTATCTGGAGTAAAGTACAAACTTTATGGAACATTATTAAGAACTTCTATTTAGATCAGTTATGAAACACAATTATTGCGCATCATCATTTAGTACCATATTATTTGAATTCTAAGTGTCTCCCTCATTTCCAAACACATTTTTTCCTCCAGAACTGAAGAGATTTCATTCTGCACATAAAGTACAAACTCTTTACAAAATGTTATTTTTTTAAAGAATTAATCCCTTCTTCTATAGGGTTTGGCAACAGAGTGGAATAAAATGGGTTCCAAATTAAATGTTTTACTGTGTTCAAGTCCATAACAAAAAAAAATTATTTTTGGCACCACAAATTTCAGTCGTTCTACTCTATTTTGTTGGACAAGGAAAATTTTCGCATTGGGTCTGATTTCTCAAAAGAGTAACCTAATCCAGAGTAATTTGAAATTCATGAAATAGTGAAGTTTCAGATGGAAGAACCAACAGCCATGCACTTCAAGGCTATCCATGTCACCTTTGTCGATTTCACGTTTGCTCAGTCAGCTTTACCCACATTGGGGCTGTTTGATGAAAGTATAGTTAGTGAGAACAAATAAAACAATAAAGAAAGGGAGGAGAAATCCAAGAGAGAGCTGGTCAAAAAAAACAAGACTCTTTGATGAGGACAGAAGTTGTAAATTGAGTATCCCAAGGAAAAAAATAAAATTTTCAGCATCTACTGTTCTAGACAGGAAAAAGGAGAACAGTCTGGTGAACATGGCTACTTGTTGCCAGGCTTGTCTAGAGAGCAGATTGTCTTTTCTGCTGCCAAACCAGAAGAGATATCTTAACCCAAAATGTCAGTAATTTCCTACTGAGGTTTAGGTAAGGTTTATGAAAAGTCATGTTTATATCACCTGGTACTTTTTTTAATAAAGGAAAATTAGCTTCAGGATAAGCTTCAGGCATAAAGCCAAACTCTCACTAAACAACTACAGTAATTCTGGTCAAGATAGGATATAAGGACTTTTCCCTTTTGAGATCCCATCATAATGCATCCAGTTCAGACAGAGACATCAATGGGTCATATCCACTTTATTTGTAGGAGTCATAGAAAAATCCTAGAATAATCCTTGACCCTTCACTCTCATTCACACTCAAATCTAATCCATTATGAAGTCTTTATGCTGTCACTGCCTGTCTTTCTGCCCATCTGTCTCTCCATCTAAATTATAGGAAAATGTAATGGCAGGGGTAAGTCAGCAAGGTGGCTCAGTGGATTGAGAGTCAGGCCTAGAAATGGGAGATCTTGGGTTCAAATTAGACCTTCAATATTTCCTAGCTGCATGACCCTGGGCAAGTCACTTAGTTCCCATTGCTTAGCACTAACCTTCTTCCTTGGAACATCAACACAGTATTGATTCTAAGACTAAGGGTAAGGGGTTTTAAAAATGTAATTGGGAGGCGGTTGGGTAGCTCAGTGGATTGAGAGTCAGGTCTAGAGACGGGAGGTCCTAGGTTCAAATCTGGCCTCAGACACTTCCCAGCTGTGTGATCCTGGGCAGATCACTTGACCCCCATTGCCCACCCTTACCACTCTTCCACCTAGGAGTCAATACACAGAAGTTAAGAGTTAAAAAATGCAATTGGGAAATTCTTAACAAAAATAAATAAAAATACAATAGAACATAGATATTGTTAAAATGTGGTTTTCTAAGTCAATAAAAAAGTCACCAAGCAAGGATCTGTGTATATGGTTTAGTGGCCTCCAGTTTCTATTTCAGTTTGATACCACCATTCTGTGCAGCTGCCAAGCGCACTTCTAAGAATGCTTTTAAAAGTTTCAATGACTCCCCTTTGCCTTTGGTTAAAATGTAAACTCTTATTTGATATTAAAAGCCTTTTACCATCTGATTCCAGTCTTTTCCCAGGCTAATCACATATTCCCCTCTTTGGCACTTTTTATTTTAATCACATTGGCCTACTTGATCTTCGCTATGCAAGACATTTCATCTTCTGTTTGCCTTTTCCAAGTCTGCCCATCTTTCCTCCGCACCTGAAATGGGGTCTCTTCCCCTCCATTTCTTGAATCCTTTAGTTCAGCGCAAGGTTGAACTCAAGTGTTATACCTTTCAAGATGCTCTTTTTTATGGGAACAACACACAAATTCAGGTGTATGTGATTAGCAATAATCAGGGGAAATGACAGAAAAATATATTAAAGAAAAACTTTTAATTATGCGCTGCCTGTGCCATTTTCTCAAGCTGCATAAAGTCTCATAGCAGTTTGCCCAATCACACTCATTCCATGTCTAACAAATGTTAGTGAGAATCATGATATTGTTTTGCATCAAAAATTAACTCCGTGTCATTCTTTGTCTTTAATATAATATAATAAGGCATGTCTATGTCAGAGCAAAGTTTCTCTTTGTTTCATTAATGCTATTTAGTTATTAATAATGGTCCCAAGGTTCAAGAGTAATAATGTTGGCTCTGATAAAGCCTACGAAAAGTCATAAAATACTTACATATTGTTAAAATAAAGATAGACGAAGGCAAACTTGCAAAAGACTTTGGGGAAAAAGCATGCAAGAACCTTGTAGAAGAGACTATTTGCAAAGGCAGTCAACCACATATCTGGAGCCATTTGGAGTCACATTCCAGAATGAGAGGGAAGGATAAGGAAGAGGACAGAAAGTCCCAGGGGGCCTTTTTGCCTTGGGACACTGTGAATGTGGGGGGGGAAGAACTCCCAGTGGCCATTTTGATGAGTTATAGGGGTTTTGTTGGAGCTCCGGGCCTACCTGAGAAGATCCAGGAATCCAGAGACTCTGCCTGATCCCAACCCTCATCCTGATCTTGTTTTAGTGCTGAGACTTGGTTCCTGGAGATTTCATGAGTGTGAGAGAAGTTGCCTAGACAGAATCTGTCTGCCATACTCTGAGCCAGACCACTCTCAGCTTAAGCCTGTTAGCTTCTAGTAAAAACCTTATAATCTGAACTTTGTTCTCATTTTGTGGACCAGCTAGTCAGATTTTAGTTAGCTAGAAGGATTTAGGCAGATAGAGTAAATAGAGTAGCCCAACAGTGTTGGGACCAAGCAGGTCCTTGTGGATCAATGTCTGAGTGGGAGGAGCTAGAACCTGGTAGCTTAGGGAACTCCTTTTACCTTGGTCCTCTACCCATCCTGCTATTTATGAAGTAAACATCACTTATCTGAATAACATCAAACCACAATCAGATTTTGTGTTAAACTTATAGAGGACTAGTGTGGCTGATCCCTGGGCCTACAAAATAGGCCAGAACCACTGTTTGGATTATCACTGATCCAAACCTAAATCCACACTAAGGGACCTCTATTTAGTGGGGAAAAACCCCATCCTTTCAGTATGTTCATATAAGAAATACTGATTAGATAATAGGGTTTATTATTATGTACAATTTTTACCTTGCATGAAAAGTCTTAGAAGATATTGGTTGCATAAAATGAGGTACTAGGGTGCATATATATGTATATATACACACTTATATACACATCTACATATATTCACATGTAGACATATGCAGATATTATACACACATATATCCACAGCCACATACAGCATTTATTCATTCATTATCATATAGCCATAGAATGTAAACTCCTTGAGAGCAAGGACTGTCTCATTTTTGTATCTGCATCCCCAGCACCTAACACACCACCTAACCTGCAGAGGCACTTTAATTTTTATTGATTAAATTGATTTTGCATGTATAGCCTAGATTCCTTTGGGCTTTTAGTCTGCTTAATTCTATAGCTAGAATCCAATGACTGTTCTACTGATATGATAATCCTCTAGGGATAGAATCTCGGGCTAAAATGAAAGAAGGGGAGAGTAATGAATGTTAGAGGGGATGTGGCAAAATTGGGACATTAATGCATTGCTGGTAGAGTTGTGAATTGATCCAACCATTCTGGAAGGCAATTTGGAATTATGCCAAAAGGGCTTTAAAAGACTATCTGCCTTTTGAACCAGCCATAGCATTGTTTGGTTTATACCCCAAAGAGATAATAAGGAAAAAGACATGTACAAAGTATAGCCACGCTCTTTGTGGTGGCAAAAATTGGAAAATGAGAGAATATCCTTCAATTGGGGAATGGCTGAACAAATTGTGGTATATGCTGGTGATGGAATACTATTGTGCTCAAAGGAATAATAAACTGGAGGAATTCCATGTGAACTGGAATGACCTCCAGGAATTGATGCAAAGTGAAAGGAGCAGAACCAGGAGAACATTGTACACAGAGGTTGATACACTGTGGTAAAATTGAACATAAAGGACTTCTCTAGTAGCAGCAATGCTCAAGGATCCAGAGCAAGGCTGAGGGACTTGTGAGAAAGAAAACCAGCCACATTCAGAGGAAGAACTATGGGAGGAGAAACACAGAAGAAAAACAAGTGCTTGAATACATGGGCTGATGGGGATATTATTGGGGATGTAGACACTAAATGATAACTCTAGTCCAACTATCAATAATACGGAATTAGGTCTTGATCAATGATACATGCAAAACCCAGTGGAATTGTACGTCAGCTAAGGAGGGTAAGGGGGGCTTGGGGGAGAGGGAAAAAACATGAAACATGTAACTATGGGAAAATATTCAAAATAAAAATTAAAAAAATAAAAATAAAAAATAAAACCAGCCTGGGATTCAGAGGAGAGGTCTGATGACTGTATCAGTGGCAAAAACAATTCAGAGGGCAGAAACTATAGTGTTTTGTTAGGTATAGACCTTTCCTGGGATCAGCGCCTAAACCCAGATGAAAGGAGTTCACACAACTTGGCCATTTGGAGAAGGGATAATGTTCCTAGACAAGGACCATGTTCTGGTTCAGTATCAAGCCCTACTATGGGAGGTGGGAGGTGAGAGGGTCAACAACCCCACAGAGATGAGGACCCATCTGCCCTACCATGTGGGCCAAGTGGACCAGGGAATCATAGCCAATCCAACATGGGGAAATGTACACATGAAAATAGTACCCTGCCAAGGCATTCCATGTTCTGAAATAAATTCCTATGCTACTTATATAGAGAAAATCAGTGTGTTGGAGTCAAAAGAGCATGGTACTAGGCATAAGGAGAGAGCAGAATTTGAATCTTTCCTGTGGTCCTCACCAACTTAGTAACAAGGGGCAAGTTGCTTACTCTCTCTGAGCTTCTATTTCATTATCTGTAATGGGAGGAAAATAATTCATGAAGTTCTTGCCTCATAGCATTGTTGTAAGAATCAAATAAGATCATGTGTATAAAGTCCCTATGTTGTTATTGTTCAGTCATTATAGATGTCATCTATTATATTTCTGTAGTCTTTGTGATCATAATTAATCCTGTTGAAAATTTTCATTAACCCTTTAGAATTATGCCCAAAGGGCTTTAAAAGAATGCATGCCCTTTGATCTAGCAATACCATTACTAGGTTTGTACCCCAAAGAGATAAAAAAAAATTGGAGATGGACCTTTTTGTACAAAAATATTCATAGCTGCGCTTTTTGTAGTGGCAAAAAATTGGAAAACAAGAGCATGTCCCTTAATTGGAGAATGGCTAAATAAATTGTAGTATATGATGGTGATGGAATACTATTGTGCAATAAGGAACAATAAACTGCTTGACTTCCATGTGAACTAGAAAGACCTCCACAAACTGATGCAGAGTGAAATGAGCAGAACCAGGAGAACATTGTAAACAGAAAGTGAAACATTGTGGAATGATCAAATGTAATAGATTTTGCTAATAGCAATGCAATGATCCAGGACAATCATGAGGGACTTACGAGAAAGAATGCTCTTTGAGCATTGAGAGAAAAAACTGTGGGAGTAGAAATCCAGAAGAAAACATATGATTTATCACTTGTATATATGAATATATATGATCTAGGGCAGTGATGGGCAAACTAAGGCCCCCTGAAATGTTCTATCCAGCCTTGAGACATTATTCCTAATCTGACAAATACAATGAGTAGGATACAATACGATGAAATTTTGAAAGTGTTGCCTTAGAAACAGACTGACAGATGAGCATTTCCTTTCCTTTGGCCCCCTCTTTAAAAAGTTTGCCCATCACTGATCTAGGGTTTTGATTTTAAAGATTACTCTATTGCAAAAATGAATAATATAGAAAGAAGTATTGAGTGATAATACATGTAGAACCCAGTGAAAATGCTTGTCAGCTCCGGGAGAGGGGAGAGAAGAAGGAAGGGAGAGAATATAAATCATGTTACCATGGAAAAAATATTTTAGAAAATAAAATAATAATTTTAAAAATCTTCATTAACAGAAGCAATACTGCCCTTCTGCATAGCATAATACTTATATGCTTTTATATATGCCATTTAATATGACCTTTGCAACAACTCACTGAAGTATATATACCTATTTCATATAGTAGGAAACTGAGTCTTTGTGAGGCAACTTTGTTTTAGGCGACTTGCCCATGGTCACGTGTTTGGTGTCAGTCAGGATTTGAACCAAGGTCTTTGTAACATCAGCTCAGCACTCTATCCACTAAGCCACACTATCTTTAAAGCAACACACAGGAGTGACACTCTCTTTTTAGAATAGATGAAAACCTTTCAACACACACTCTCACTTCAGACATAAATAACTAATACTGTATGTTCACAGCATCAAGCCATTAGTAGCAGCCTTCATGAATATGCCTTAAATAAAACGTATAACTTGCAATCAGTGCGATCACAATAGCCTCTTTCAGTTATATCCAGCACCACAGAACCACAGGGTTTCTCTGGTTCATTCTGTCTGCCTCAGATTCTGCTGTCACAACAAATCAACGAAGAAGAAAAATCTGTTTTTCCCTCTTTCCTTTTTGCATATCTCGGAGTCATATAATTACCTTGCTCAAATCCTTCGAGGATAAAAACTAGGGCAAGCTTTGTGTTCTGTGCATAAGGCGTTTACCAATAATTCCACAAAGCGTGTCATTTTGTGAAAACTTTTCTAATGCTGGAGTGGTAGCTTTGGATTTGGGGAGGTTACTGCTGTTCCCAGATAGGCACTGAGTGAGAAGGAGAGTGATTGCTTTCCTGGGAGGTCCTCTGACAGGAGTTTCCCAAGTATCTTCATTAGCTCACAGTTGCCCTGGGAAAGGGATCAGGCTGCCCAGGCAGAGAGCAGGCTGCCACATTTGCCTTTACGTATCTCCTAGCTACCTGGGATCAGGCATACCATAGAGGACATTCCTTTAGGAACTGCCACCATCAACAATACAAATAACACTTTAGTAAATAATTATTATAAATATTTATTATATTACATTCATATTAATTCTTTATTAATAATTCTATATTAAAATATTAATCAATTATGATTACATAAATAAGTATTTAAATATTTATTTAATCATTTGTAAATTAATAACAATACTTCCATCATTTTTTGCTATTAATAATGTTATTACATTGTACCTCCTCTTACACTAATACAGATATTCTTAATTTGGGCCCTGTGAACTTTTATTTACATATCTTAATAACCTTACTTCCATGTAAATTATTTCCTTTAATCCTATGCATTTTGTTTTGCAAATTTAAAACATTATTCTGAGTTGGAGTCCAAAGGTTTCACTAGACTTCCACAAAGGTTCATGGCATAAAACAGTAATAATAGATACCATTTATATAGTACTGTAAGGTTTGCAAAGTATTTTACATATGTGATCTTACTTTATCCTCATAACACTGGGAGTTAGGTCCTGGTATTATCCTCATTTTACAGATGAGAAGCTTGAGGCAGACAGATGTTAAAAAAGACTTACCTAGGGGGCAGCTGGGTAGCTCAGTGGATTGAGAATTGGGCCTAGAGACGGGAGGTCCTAGGTTCAAATCCAGCCTCAGACACTTCCCAGCTGTGTGAACCTGGGCAAGTCACTTGATCCCCATTGCCCACCCTTACCACTCTTCTACCAAGGAATCAATACACACAGAAATTAAGGGTTTAAAAAAAAAAAAAGACTTGCTTAGGGCCATACAGCTTATAAGTGTCTGATGCCAGATTTGAACTTTCTTCAGACTTTCTGACTCCAAGTCTAACACTCTGTCCACCTAGCTTTCCTTTCCTTGGTCATGGGACTTCATGGGTTGTTGTAGCCCTCAAAATTATGACTGGTAGTGGTTAACCCTCTGGTGCTGAACCTCTCAAATTTATGTAGACTTCTGCTTAGGCAATGGAAATGTATGTAGGCTTGATGCTTTTCCAGAACTTAGATGGCCTCACTTCTTCTGTGGAGGAATAATACTTTGTACTTCAGAGATCCATTAATATGGGTAGCCCCTCTACAATTAGTCATCCCTGTAAGTTGTCACCATCAAAGAACTCATCATTCAGTGGTGCCCAGGACCACCCTAACCCTAACCCTAAATCTAACCCTAAATTTAAAAAAATTAAAATTAAAAAAAAAATCACAAGGCTGATGCCTGGGCAGCAGATATTTAGGATCCACAGCTATTCTCAAAGTCCTCTCAGCTTCCTGAAACATATGAAGACATTCTGTCTGCTGTTGCAGCCTTTTAAGCTGGGTCACCTCCACCCTGAGGCATCAGAGGAGGACTTTAATGGAGAAGAAAAATAATAATGATAGTGCACACCTCCTAGCTAAGAATAGTGTAGAGAGCCAAAGAAAATGGTAGCTGTTCATCAAGACTTAAGTACTGCCAGGTTTTTAGCAGATTGAATTAAATTATAAGCAGAGCTTACATTGCATGCCCTTCTCCCCCCCCCCCCGCCAAGTCGTACAGATCCATTTATCTGTATCAGTCATCAATTAGATAACTACTATGAGTCAGGCATCATGCTAAGAGTTGGAGATACAAGACTACAAATGAAACAGTTTTACCCCAGAAACTTACCATCTACTGGGGAGAGGAAATGTATACCTATATATCATACAAGTATATATAAAAATCTACAAAAAATAATATCAGGTGTGGAGATTAAAATGAATATGTAAAATATTAAATATTATATTTATGAATATTTTATTAATAATAAAATAACAAAAGAGACTAACTAAAAGGTTCTAACCAGCTCCACTCCCAGGAGCCAAAGAGCAAGAGGGAAGAGTTACAGCCAAATATAAAACAATAATGTGACTATGCAAATATGGAAGCGCAGGAGAGATTAAAGGGCATTTTGGGGGGCAGCTGGGTAGCTCAGTGGATTGAGAGCCAGGCCTAGAGATGGGAGGTCCTAGGTTCAAATCTGGCTTCAGATACTTCTCAGCTGTGTGACCCTGGGCAAGTCACTTGACCCCCATTGCCTACCCTTACCACTCTTCTGCCTTGGAGCAAATACTCTGTACTGGCTCCAAGGCAGAAGGTAAGGATTTTAAAAAAATAAATAAAGGGAATTTTGGGAAACCTAAGGGACTTATAGGGGATGCAGTCCAAGGTTCAAAATCTCCATTTATAAACAGGTAATTTTTTTGGAAAAGAAAAACATCACTTTGGGAAGCAGTGTTTGAGCTGAGCTTTGATGCAAACTAGTGATTCTTGGAAGTAGAGCAGGGGACCTCTCAAAACAGGTTCCCTTGTGATCAATAGCACACATCTGAGGTAGCTAAAAGGAATTGGATATTTAGATTGAGTGTTCACAGAATGACAAAATATCACACTTTCAGATTTGGAAGGGATCTCAGAGGTCACCTACTTAGAACCAAGCTGGTAAATAATTAACAATGGGTTGGGGAGGCACTTGTGACATACTTTTCCACCTTTTAGTTTAATCTGCATCATTAACATTTCTCCATAACTTTCAACAGCATAACAACAAAAAACAACAAATCAAAGTTTGATTAATAGCATTTTCCAGTTTCCAAGTTGTAAATGCTCATAGTGAAAATTTAACAATTAGCTCTTGAGAGAGAGTCGTTGTAGCTGCTTCTAGCACCCCCTGGAATCTAGTCCAATCTAGTGTACTTGACCAAGAGTCCCTTCTACAAGGTGTGAGAATCCCAAGCAAGTGTTCCTTCAGCCTTTACTTAAAGACTTACAGGAATGAGGAGTCACTTCTGGATTGCTCTATTTATTAACATTTTTTTCTGTTGTGACTAAATCTACCTTAAATAAAGAAAATTACCTGCAATAAGAATTTACCATAATAATCTGTACCTAAGATGCAGCATTACAGAGCCATGTGCTTCTATTCACTTTGTGAGGCTTCTGCTGACACAACATATAAAGGAAGAAGACCTCTGACAACTTCTACCCATTGCTCCTAGATTGGCCCTCTGTGGCCCAATGGGGAAAAAAAAATCAAATGCCTGGTGAATAAATTGTTATTGTTGTTGCTATTCAGTCATTTCATTTGTGTCTGTCTCTTTATGACTCCACAAGGGATTTTCTTGGCAAAGATACTGGCATGCTTTGCCATTTCCTTCTCTGCCATTCTGCTTCTCATTTTGTAGATAAGGAAACTGAGGCAAACTGGATGAAATTACTTGCCCAGGGTCACATAGCTAGTATATGTCTGAGGCCATATTTGAACTCAGATCTTTCTGTCTCTACACCTGACATTCTATGCACTGTGCCACAGTCCTTTGAATACTTCAGGAAGTGACCCCCCAAAAAAAGAAACCTAAAGTCTTCAGCTCAACATTATCTTTTCCTTTAGTTATTTACGATATAGATGGTCTGCATTTCCCTTGCTAACTATCAAACGGTTGGAATCTGACTAACAACTGGAAAATAGAAATCTGTGCCCTTCTTTTTCATTACTTTCCAAGTAAATTTCATTTTTCCCAGTATCATCCCTGTTATCTCCAGAGTTACATGCCAAAGAGCAGACATCAGTGTCCCCAACTAAAAAGGAAAAGCCTGTCTTTACAATGTGACTAGCACTCGCAAGCTATGCTTTTGGTATGTCATTCATTAAGCTAAATGAAAAAATTATATCTTTTAGTGATTCAAATATAGATTAGAAATAAGGCAATTTGCTTTACTTACTTGTTTTCTTCTCATTGCTGTCCCAGCTAACAGATTATCATACTATTGGATACACAAAAGACTTACAAATATGCATTGGTTGATTGATTGCCAAAGTTGTCTTTATTGGGCCAAATGTTTTTCCCTCAATTTAGAAGGTGGCACCATGACAGTGGCATTTTCCTCCTGGAATTTTTCATGTATATTTCTTTCCATCATTATTTAGAATTGAGTGTTTATTTCTTTTCGGTACTGGATGGGGAGAGTCATGGTCAGACAGTCCATAAAAAAATGATTATTGACATTTTTAGGCAACTATACTCTCAATGTGAGTCAACAACATGGAATGGTAGCCAAAAAACTTAAAGTGGTTTTGAGTTGTATTAAAAGAGGCCTAGTGGGGGCAGCTGGGTAGCTCAGTGAATTGAAAGCCAGACCTAGAGGTCCTAGGTTCAAATCTGGCCTTAAACATTTCCCAGTGTAAGGGGGAAAGAGGGTTTTTATGGGTTCAGTATATTAAAAGGTGGTCACCAGGGGAAATTTCCCCAATTAAGGAATAATCTCAAGTCAAAATTGACTTTATGTTGATTTATTTACATTTAGGAAGGTTGAAGATAGGGAATTGAGAGAGAGAAACTCTGGCCTGGACTAGAGGCCCAGACTAGGTAAGGATTTGGAGGCCCAGCAGTTGGGGTACAGAGGTTAATTAAACAAGGCTTCTAGCTACAATGCCTTTACAATTAGAGAGGCAAGAGAGGCCTCCCTGAAGGTAGAGCCTCCAGAAATGCCAAGGGAAGAGAGAGTCAACCTAAGTTACCCATGTGGAACAGTCTAGGTCACAAACCAGCAAAGCCCACTCAGGTCCCCTTCACTGCACCAGTCACAACCTCACTCCTCCATGAACCAGAAAAGGTCCTCACCAGATGCTGTCTTCCACCCAAGAACTCAGCTGACTGAGGACCTTCTCCTTTTAAAGGGGTCACTTATGTGTCACTCCCTGCTCCTCCCTCCTAATTTGCATGTCCAATCACAATAGACAATTCTCATAAGACTATCTATGGGGAGGGTCAGTTGACTCTAGCACACTTGGGTTAGGGACCTCCCAGAATTAGAGGCATTCTCACCTTTGGTGATTAAATCTAAAGATGGGCAGTGGAGACTTAATCTAATTATCACACCAGCTATGTGACCTTGGGAAAGTCACTTAACCCCCATTGCCTAACCCTTACTGCTCTTCTGCCTTGGAACCAATATACAGTATTGATTCCAAGACAGAAGATAAGGGTTTATAAAAAAAATTTTTTAAGAGGCCTAGAGAATGCACGGCCAAGGAATGTGATGTCTCTAATACTTTGTCTTGGCCAGACTACAAGCTGGGTACCAAATTTTAGAAAGAACATTACAAAATTGGAGCATGTCCAGAAGAAGATGACTAGGATGGTAAGGGACCTAGAGACCCTGAGACACATATATGGATGTGGTCACTGAAGGAATTAAGGATATTAAGCCTGAGCTGGAGGACAAGTTAGTTCTTTTTATACACAAAATTGTAATTTTTTGTTCCTTGGATTTTTGCTGCATGCTCCCAGGAGAAGAACCAGGAACAAGGGATGAACATTTCAGGAAACAAATACAGGCTAAGGTAAGGAAAACTTTACAATTAGGACTATCCCCAAAAGGCACAAGCTCCTCAGAAAAGAGGGAATTCCCCTTAATCACTGCAGTCTTCTTCTGAGATATACGAGAGATGCTCTTGCTCTGTATGTTAGACTAACTGGCTTCTAGCATCCCTCTCAATTCTGAGATGCTGTGACTGAGATTCCAGCTTATCACCTTGCATATTAACAAGCTGTTCTTTCCACTCACATACTCTTTTGTGACCTACCTGTACCACCACCCCCAAAGCCAAATGATATTAAACCACAGTCACATCAATCTTTCAAAAGATGAATAAAAAATGCCTCTGGTTATCTTCTCCCATCGTCTTATTGTTTTCCTGTCACAGGATAAGAAATGAGGAGGCAACCTGGTATCATCGAAAGGGCGCTGAATTCACCAGATTTGCAAACTTAAACCTGTCATTTCCTAATGGTGGCAGGCCATTTTAATCTCTCCAAACCTTAGTTTCCTGATTTGTAAAACAAGAATTTTGGGCTGGAAAACCTCTGTCATTCCTTCCAGTTCTAAATCCTAATTTCAACAACAACAACAACGCAATTATTTTGGTACTGTTAAAAGGTACATTTCTGAATGGATATAAGAGTAAGTAAAGAGTGGACCAGCATCCTAAAGTGATTGCCTTATGCCCACTATTCCACATAAATAGTTTCAAAGAACTATTTTTTTCAGTGGCTGAAACTATCTTCTTCATCTCTTCTCTCTTTCTCTCTCTCTCTCTCTCTCAGAGTCTGATTCTGTAGCTGTTTTATGCACAAATCCCCACTGAAGCTTGTATGAATTACAAGTCATTGAAGACTGTGGAATTGGGCTCAAAATCTCCGAGTTCAACTATAATGAGAATGAATGGAGAAAATATACCCAAAGGAACCACTGTGGGGAATGAGATGCAAGAAAAACATACCTCACCCCCTCCAACTTTAGGCTGTTTAATTTAAGAAGGCAACATTTATTTCCAAAAGTTTGAATGCTGCCTGCTCATCTATCTGGAGGGATGGGAACGATGAAAATTGGTCAGTCAGAAAGACACAGTGTGTCCATAGAGGGCAGTCTTGGTATACTGAACACAGACTACAATTCCAAAGTTACATTTATTCTCACGGTAGAAAAATATGCTATAAATTTGCCATTACAACAAAATCAACATCTTTTTTTTATATTAACAATGTTGTATAGCCAATTATTTGTGTTTATATCATATATGTTGGGGAGGGGGGTTATTCTCAGTACAAACAACCCTCCCTGTTTGCTTAAACAAAGCATATGTTAGTTTGAAATTAAATCACGTAGCTAAAAAGTTGGCTTGTTCTAAATGTTGTTAGACCTCTGCACATGACAGGGTTGAAAGTAGGAGAAAGGGAGAAATGGCATCACTAAGCTGGATACTTTTTTCCCCTAGAGAGAACAAAGAACGCTTTCATCTGGACTGGAAATAAAGCAAACAGATTTTTCATCGCCTGCAAGACATGGTTATCAAGGTGTTTTCATTTGTATTTTATGAGATTATAGGTCTAGAACTGGAAGACATCTTAGAGGTCCCTTAGTTCAACTTCCTCATTTTATAGATAGAATAAGGGAGGCACAGAGAAATAAATGACTTGCCCAAGGTCATCACTCAGGTAATAGGTGCCAAAGCTGGGATCTGAACTCAGCTCATACAGGTTCTGTGCCCATCCCATTATGTGGCACACTACCTTTTCCATTAGAATTAAGTCTTTCTTGCCCCCAAAATGGAAATATGGCAGCTCATCAGTTTCTGCCTTGGCTAATAACAAAAGGCAGCTAGATGATATGATGGGTAAAGTCTGGAAGATCTGAATTAAAATCCTGATGCAGACACCCTGGTCAAGTGGCTTAAAATCTCTATGTTTTAAAGGTTTCCCCATGTATAAAATGAGAATAAGAATAGCACTGACTTCGCAGAGTTGTTGTGATGATCCAAGAAGATAATATAAAGTGTTTTGCAAAACCTAATGCATCCTGCAAAGCTCTATTTAATGGGGGAAAATGCTATTTTTCGAAGGTGTAGACAGAGATAAACTATCAAATCTAACACAAATTTTGACTATTACATACTATGATTAGAATATTGCAGAGTTAATCTTTAATCAAGTAGTTCTTAGACTATGAGGATATTAGGCATTGAGTGAGTTTAAAGTTTTACAGAAACCTTATATATGCAAAGAATCAAATCATTGATGAAGAAAAGTAATGCTGCTTGGTACTTCCCTCAGAATTCTCAAGTCACCTGACCTTTCATTCTCAAACAGATCCTCATCTTTCAGTTGTTTTCCCCAAATACATGCTCCTCAAGAGTGGGATATTATATGTGTGTGCGTGTGAGATTTTCTTTTTATTGTTCTTTTCTATCAATTAACAAACATATTAGAGCACTACTATGCCCCCATGTATTTTGCTAGGTTCTGAGGATATGAAACTGAAGGTTTTGAGGGACAGAAGTAATATCTACCCTCAAGGAGTTTACATTCTATTGCTACAGACATGTACAGATATAAGTACAAGTAGGTCCTGATTCGTGCAAACAAGGAATTCCATGCAGT
The DNA here is from genome assembly GCF_016433145.1 of Gracilinanus agilis. NCBI lineage: Eukaryota > Metazoa > Chordata > Mammalia > Didelphimorphia > Didelphidae > Gracilinanus > Gracilinanus agilis. The sequence goes on from NC_058130.1 coordinate 427,019,589, forward strand.
GGCTGCATGTTTTCAAACTTACACTGAAATAATAATATTAATAAATTAAAAATTATTAAAAGTTATAATAATGTAAAACATGGTTATTAGAAACATGGTTACATGTATTAAAATATATTATGTAATATAAAATATAATAATTATGTTAAAATATGGTTGAATTTAAATCATATGACTACTCCACAGAATTCATTATTTGAACTAATGGGACATATAAAATACACAAGAATAATTTGGGGGGAGAGGACACTATGAGCTAGGGGACCAGGATAGGCTTTGGGTCAATGTCAATCACTGGTTGAACTGAAGTTGAAGAAGGAGTGCATTTTTGACATGGGAGGGTCAATCGATATAAAAGCACAATAAAGAAGTGTGAGTCCATGACTTTCTCTCTGCCATTCACACAATGCCTTTTTTTTTAAAGCCTTACCTTCTGTCTTAGAATCTTGGTTCGAAGGTAGAAGAGCTGTAAGAGCAAGGCAACTGGCATTAAGTGACTTGTCCAGGGTCACATAGCTAGGAATTATCTGAGATTATATTTGAACCCAGGACCTCCCATCTCTAGACATGACTCTCTGTGCACTAAGCCACCTAACTGCCCTTCACAAAACTTTTTCATAAGTTGTTCTTTTCCTCCTTCCCCAAAATTCATCACCTAGTGCTCAGCCTTCAGCAGATGAATCCTTCAGAACTCACCTGGCCTTGTCTTTCAATCCCAGGCAGAGAGTGTATCATTCACCTGTGCCAAGAGACTTTCCAGCTTGGTAAAATCTGTATCTATTTCAGATCACTAGGCTGGTGCCCAGAAAGTAAATAGACATTGCTAGGTTCTATACTTAAGGTCTTTCCAGTTTAATAGGCTTAGCTAGAGCTTGCTTCTATTATAGCCTTTGAGCCCCCCCCACACACACCCACACAACACAGTGAAGCAGCAGGGAAATACTATGTCATGGGGTTGGGGTGGACCATGGGGGCCAGTCTCAGAGCATTTGTAGATATTCCCTGCCTTCTTCCTTAAGTGAGAATATGGAAGCTTGGAAAAAGGCTGTGTATATCCATGACTCAGTAGTTTGTGCAGTGTGATGAAGAGTTCTATAATCAGCTGCTGAAGTCATAAAGACTCTAGAAAAGGAGAAAAGACTTCCACACCAGGAGGTGAGCTACCCTTTTGTGACATGTGTTCTTTATACATGTGCCTTTATTATCTCTGTATTGTGTTTGTCCCCTCTTCCCTTCCCCTACAGATTCGGAGTATATTTGCGGTATATGAACCACAGACTCTGAGAAGGAAGGGAAAAACTTTTCATCAATTATTCTTACACTACCTTCTTAGTAAATACCCTTTATTAAAATCAAATTGTCTACTTGGCTGATAATTGATGGGAAGCAAACCAGTGGGGGCTTAAGAGGACAATCCTAGAAGCACAGCATCCCAGTCCCACCAGCGTTGCCCTTGAGGGAGAGTCGAGTTGGTGAGCCATCCTCCAGAGATAGCAAGCCATGGGCAGGAGAATGAATGGAGGGATACTCTCTCATGCTTCATCAGAAAAAGCCTTTCTAGCAGTGGGAATAAGAATATGAAGCATGATGTAGATTGTGCAACACAGAAGTCCTAATGATCAGGGAGTAAGGAGATGGAGAGAAGGAAGCAAACAGGCATTTATCAAGCCCCTACAATATGCCCAGAACTATGCTTAGCACTTTTACAAATATTACCTCATTTGATTCTTACAACAACCCTGGGAAGTAGATGTTATTATACCCATTTCATAGTTGAGGAAGCTGAGGCAAGCAGAGATTAAGCGATTTGCCCAGCATCACACAGTTGGTATGTGTCTGAGATGGAATTTCAGCTGAAATCTTCTTGACTCCGGGCCTGGTGGTCTATCCACTGGGGTCTCTAGAGTAAGGGGGAAGTAAACATGAGACTTGACAACGGGACTAGATGGCGTGAAGATTGAGAGTCCTTGGGAAAGTGAATAAGGACAATAGGCCAAAGTTAAGGTTAGTATAATAAAAAGGAGTATGAAGCTAAGAAGCACAGTAGATAAAAATTCTGGACCTGGGGTCAAGAAGAACTGATTTCAAATCCAGACTCAGACCAGCTGTGGGATCCTGGTCAAATCACTTGACCTCTGTTTGTTTCACACTGGAAAGTGTGAATAATAATGGCATCTACCTCCTAGGGTTGAAAGGATCAAATGAGATAATATGGGTAAAGTATAAGCACAGTGCCTGGCAAATAGTAGGCACTTATATCTATATAAATGTTCAAAATAATAAATTTATTTAAATTTACACAAAATAAATTTAAATAAATGTATTTTATGTAAGTAGATTTATTTTATGTAATTATTATGTACTATGTAATTATAATTTAAATGAATTTATCTTATGTAAATTTAAATCATAAAATTTATTTTAATAGTTAATATAAACATTAGCTGCTATTATTTTTATTTCCCTGCCCTCTGTTTTTCCCTCATCTTCCTCTCTATAAAATGGTTGATGAGCTGGGAAGGGAGAAGGAGGAAAGAAGGAGGAGATGAAATAAAGAAGAAAGAAAGGGGAAAAGAAGTTGAGGGAATGGTTAACTGTTAACATCCTCTCCTGTTTCTTACAATGCAAGCAGAGTTAGATACAAGAATGAAGAGATAGGGGGGCAGCTGGGTAGCTCAGTGGAGTGAGAGTCAGGCCTAGAGACAGGAGGTCCTAGGTTCAAACCCGGCCTCAGCCACTTCCCAGCTGTGTGACCCTGGGCAAGTCACTTGACCCCCATTGCCCACCCTTACCAATCTTCCACCTATGAGACAATACACCGAAGTACAAGGGTGTAAAAAAAAAAAAAAAAAAAAAAAGAATGAAGAGATAGGGATATCCTACAGCTTCTAACATTTGGCCAAAGGATATGGGGACACTGCCTGTAATTTAATCTTGAAGGTGAGTTAAGAAGTAGAAACATGTTTTCTTTGATTTAATCTCAATATTAGTCTGACTTTTTACTCTTAGAAACATAATTTTTTACTCACTAAAAAAACAACAGAGATTTTGTGTTAAAAGCTAAGCCAACATTCTACACTTAAAAGAAGAGCTAAAAAAAATCTTGTCCAACAAACGTCTGAAAAATGTGATGATTTATAAATTCAGTTTTTATTTTTATTGAGGCAGAAAAGAGAGATCTCAGGCTGGCAAAGATATTATTTTGATTGGGACCAAGAGAAAGAGATGTAAAAAGTCCCTTATTAACAAGTGGCAAAAACCAATTGAAATAAAACCTAATAAAAATACAACTCACATCTGAACTAATAGCTCAAGTGCCAAGTGGATCTTTTCACTTACAATTTACACATAATTCCTATCACTATCATTTCATTTCATTTTTCTCTTATGCAAAATGTAAAGGTTGAGTTATATGTATTCACTCCCTACATTAGTCCTTTAATTCTCATAGGAAAGCTAGTAACTTTTAAAGGTCACTATGTGATCAGAACTCTTAAGACACAAAAATACATAAACAAAAATTGAGGTTATCTATTGTATGAAAAAAAAAAGTGTGATTTCATTAAGCAATCAATCAATCAAGAAATGTGAATGAAGTGCCTCCCATGTGCCAGGCACTTTGCTAGGAGCTAGAGATACAACGACAAAAATGAGCAGCTCTTGACTTCAAGGAGCTTACATTCTATATCAATATTATAAGTGAGAATGGCAGCCCTTTTATGCCTTTGTATACAGTTTTATGTATTATTGTGGCCAGAAAAAAATGTATTAACCTTGGGTCAAGGATCTAATTTAGCTAGGCTGGTTCTCAGATGATAGTCTGTAACTTGATCATACTTGTATTGTAACTAGTTTGTACTTGAAACCTTTCCAACTTGGTAGGGTCTGCCAAACCTGTGTTCCCATGGCATAACTGAGGGTCACCTTCACACCACGATGAAGCAGAGAACTTTAATGGAATACGGGAATCCCTTCCACATCATGACTTTCCCCATCACAGTTTCAGGATATCACAGGTCAGCATAAGAAATTAAATAGGAACTTATTGGGAGTTTTGCAGAAGCCAAAGATGACAGAAAAAGTTTAGAAACTCAGAAATGCATACTTAAACCAGAATTTACAAGATACTGAGGACACTCCATAAAAGAAAAAGAAAAATATCAGACTTCTTCTCTGGTGTGAAAGGAGGGCCAAAAAATTTTACAGGGATTTTCCAGATTGCTGGATGCCAAACCCTAATCACTGAGATGTAGGAGGAATATCCATATATAGACATTAATAAATAATACAGATACAAAACAGCTAGCATTTCACATCCAACTCTTCGTGGCGGATACAGAAGTGGTTTGCCATTTCCTTCTCCAGTGTGTCCTCATTTTACAGATGAAGAAGTAAGTCATGTAGGGGTTAAGTGACTTGCCCAGAGCCACACAGCTAGTAGGTGTCTAAATCCAAATTTGAACTTGAGTTTATGACTTCAGGCCAGGCACTTTGCCACCTAACTGCTAGGAAAGAGCAGAGTTTTCTGGAAAGACCTTTGCTATTCTGGATTCAAAGACATAGGTGTGAGTCTCAGCTCTGAAAGTAACTAGCTAAATAGCCCTGTACAAGTAATTTAATCTCTGTGAGCAGAGATTAAGTCAAAATCATCCTTTCATTTCTCTTTTACAGAATGAAAATAATACTTTCACTACCTTGAGAGAAGACACTGTAGTACCCAGCACATAGTAGGTGCTTAAGAAATGTTAGATCAGGTTTCAGAGTCAGAGGACTTGGGTTCAAAGATCACCTTTGACTCACTCCCCAAGTGAGCTTGGGCAAACCATTTAACCTCCATGGGCCTCAGATGGTGAAGAAGTTGGACTAGAAGGCAAGTTGCTTCCATCTTTAGATCTATCCATCGAGGAGAAGGGGAAGGGAGATGAAATGACTAATTTGGGAATTGGTGGATGGAATCCAGGATCATAGATCTAGAACTAGAAGGCATCTAAGAGGACATCTGATCCAGTCCCCTCATTTTGCAGATGAGGAACTAAGTCAATCAATATTCATTTATTCAGCATAAACTATGTGATGGGCACTGTGCTAAACACTGGGAATACAAGCAGAAAGAAAAGACAACTCCTATCTTCAGGGAGCTTCTATTCTAATTGGGGGGAGACAATACATAAGAGGGAGCAGGAAAGGATGTAAGAGTTCTCCATGCACTTTCCTTCATGGTAGAAAGTCCAGAGTACAGCCTGGAGAAGAGTCAAACATGGCTGGTCTACTTATTTTCCTTAAGTGGAAGTTCTAGGAGAAGCTATTCAATCAGAGAAGTGGAAAGGTGGGGTACTTTCTATGTGTAGATTCCAGGGTTGAAGTGAACTCCTAGCATGGAGAAATTTGGGGGACATCATAGAGAAAAGTTCAGAGAACAGCTTGGAGAAACTAAATCCCAGAGAAGTTCAGAGATTTACCCAGAGTATCACAGAAATATTAAGTACCAATGTGACTAAATGAGTGAATGAGGAAGCATTTATTAAGGGCTTACTATGTGCCATGCAGGATGTTAAGCACTGGGAGTTTAATACAAAAGCAAAGACAGTTCTTAGGTTCTACTGGGGGAGGCAACACACAGAGGTGAGGGGTGAGGGGCAGTTTGGTGAATGTGACCATAAGGGAGTAGATTGACATCAAACAGTGTCAGTCAATTAGTTCATGATGATGGCAGGCAAGAGGAAGTCAGCAAGTATTTATTATGTGCCAGGCACTGTGCTAAAATGCAGACATGAAAAAAACAGTGCTCACTCTCAAGGTTTATATTCTACCTCAATCATCTAGCCTACACACAGACCCATCTTACAAATGAAGAAACTGAGACTGAGACTTTGAATGACTTGTCCAAGATCACACAGCTAGCAAGAGACAAAGCAGAGCTTCTAAACCAAGCATTTTCTCTCTAAATCCAAGGTGTTTTCTTCCACTTTCCCAAGGAAAAGTGTGGTTGTATACAAAATGTGGCATTTTTCATCCCGAGGAGGGATTTTGAGCATAAGAGCCTATAAGGCAAACTGAGGGCCACCCTGAGGCTGAATTCTTATTCATTTGAAGAATACTCTCAGAATTATAAAACTAGAAGAATAAGAGAGAGAGAGTTGGGTAATGATTCAGGAAAGGTAATAGAAGAAATTGTGACAGTGGATAACCATAATGAGAAAATGTGTCTGTAGGCCATAGACCAGAAGGCCCAAGACACAATCTTGAGGGCAAAAAAATAAGAAAGCATCTGTTGAGGAGTAATTATTAAGAACAAAGACTTGATAAATCCATGCTCAGTAAAAATATCCAGGATGAAAGAATGATTGACTGTATTAAATGCTTCAGAACTGTAAAACACACAGTAGAGAGCTTTTGATAGAGTTGTAAGGGAGGAAGATAATGGTGGAGATTTGGTAAAAGATCAGTACATTCACTTACAAAAGACAAACCTTTGACTCCAGGGTGCAAAATGTTGGACATGTAAAGAATATAAATCTAGTGGTTTTGCATCTTCTGACATTTAGAATCAGAACAACAACTGGTGCTGGGGGAGAAGAAGTAGGTCCTTTTGATGAGTTAAAAGTAATTTTTGTAGATTTTGGGGCTTGGAGTAGAGATTCCCTCTGCTAGATTTTTTAAATTTATTCATTTTATTTCCACAGAAACAGAATTACCAAGTTGGAAAGGATTTCAGTGTCTACCCAGTCCAAATGATACCCAAAAGTGGTTACCCAGTCCTTGAATGAGGAGGATCCCCACATCTCCTGAGATAGCCCGTTCTACTTTTAGACTCCTCAGATAGTTAGAAAGTTTCTCTTGATATCAAACTTAAATTTGTCTCTTTTAAAATTCTACTCATTGCTCCTGGTTCTACCCTTATGGTCCAAATACATCAAGTCTAATGCCTCTCCCAGAAGATAACCCTTTCAAGGACATGAAAACAACCATCGTGGCTCTTTTGAGTATTCTTTTTTTCAGGCTGTGCTTCCCAGGTCCTTCACTTTCCTGGTTGCCCTCCTCTGGATATGCCTTCTCAAAGTGTAGGGCCAGAAGTAAACACAATATTCAGATATGATCTGATCAGTGCTGAGTACACGGAGGAACCATCACCCTCTAATTCTGAGAAGTAACATCTCTCTTAATGCAGCCCACGATCATTTTGCCTTGTTCGGCTGCCACATCACGTTGCTGACTCATACTGCGCTTTTTAATGGGAAAATATTTGGAGTTCTGTGTAGAGTCATGGACTGTGGCATTTTTTGCTTGTTTCTATTTTTCTCTAATTCTCGAGGCATATAATCTGATTTCTGTAACAAGTAGTTGGTGAGTTGAAATCCTGGATCCACTTTAATCCTACATCACTTGGATGATTTCCTGTTTCTTTGGCCCAGGCACCCTCAAATGGCCAAAGCCGAAGGCAAGGAAATCTTTAATGCTTCAGAGAGAAGGATAAAGGGGAGCAGATCCTGACACCGTGAAAACCCATACTCTTTAGATTATATTCAGCAAGAACAGAATATGTTATCTCCTGAGATAAGTAAAACCTCTTATTTCTCCAGAGACGAGTAGCGGGGTGTTATTAAACCATACAATGTTGCACTTTTTTTTTCTTTAAATAATTAAATGGTTTATTGATGCCCTTTTTTTTTTATATTGCTGTCTCTTCCTAGTGACTCACTGCCACCACCACCATGAAAATCCTCCCTTGCTTCAAAGAAACTCAGCAAAGCACACAAATCAACACATTTGGTCATAACTGGCAAGGTATGCTTTGTTCCACACCTATGTAGTCCAATATCTTTCCAATGACTTATTGTTGTTGCTCAGTCATGTCTGACCCTTTGTGATTCATTTGAGGGCAGAGAAACTGGAGTGTTTTGCCATTTCCTTCTCCAACTCATTTTATATATGAGCAAACTGAGGCAAACAGGGTCAAATGACTTGCCCAAGGTGACTCAGTTAATAAGTGTATGAAGGTGAATTTGAATTTTGGATTTCCTGACTCCAGGCAGGGTATTCTATCCATTTTACCACCAAGCTCACCCCCTAGCTGCTCCACTGAGAAGAGGTAGTAATATTCCAATAGCTTCCTGATCACACCATGCTATTGCATGATTTGAAGCTCCAATGTCTTTCAATATTGTTTTATTTAGGGGGCAGCTGGGTAGCTCAGTGGATTGAGAGCCAAGCCTAGAGACAGGAGGTCCTAGGTTCAAATCTGGCCTCAGACACTTCCCAGCTGTGTGATCCTGGGCAAGTCACTTCACCCCCATTGCCTACCCTTACCACTCTTCTGCCTTGGAGCCAATGCACAGAATTGACTCCAAGAGGGAAGGTAAGGGTTATAACAAACAAATAAATAAATGAGTGAATGAGTGAACGAATAAATAAATAAATGAGTGAATGAATGAATAAATAGAGAAATAAGCAGATAGAGAAATAAATGAATGAATGAAAATATTGTTTTATTTACATTTTTGTGGTCACTGTGTATATTGTCCTCCTGATTCACTCTCCCTCATTTTATACAACCCTCCCCAAGTTTTCCAAATTTTTTCATATTTATTAGTTCTTATAGAGCAACAAAGGGAGAGGGGAGAAGAAAAAATTTATTGTGTCTGCTAGATGCCATGCACTGTGCTAAGTGGTTTACCAAGTGAGAATCATTTGATTCTCACAACAACCCTGGAAGCTAGGTGTTATTATAATTGCTACTTTACATTTGAGGAAACCGAGGCAGGCAGAGGTTAAGTCACAGGTAGTAAGTATCTGAGGTCAAATTTGAATTCAGGTCTTAATGATTCTGGACCTAGCAATCTCTACCACATTTTGTTCTATAATTTTTCCAAATCTTGGCACCCATGTTGCTTCCACTTCCAGTTCTTTGTTAACCCAGAAAGTGTTGCTACAAATCTTTTGATTTATATGAGACATTTTTCCGTGTCTTTGATACCCTTGTAGTGATAGGCAAACTTTTTAAAGAGGGGACCAAAGGAAAGGAAATGCTCATCTGTCAGCCTGTTTTTAAGGCAACTCTTTCGAATGTATTCATCAGATTAGGAATAATGTTGTGGGGCTGGATAGAACATTTCAGGGGGTGGCATCTGGCCCTCAGGCTGTAGTTTACCCATCACTGCCTTAGGGGATATGTCTAAAAGTGGTATCATTGGACAAAGGATAATATAGAGTTTAGTGATTTTTGCAATATAATGCCAAATTGTTTTCCCAAAGAACTCAACTATTTCATATATCTCTATTGTGCCTATCTTCCCACAATCCTTCCAATATTTATCATTCTCTTCTTTAGTCATCTTTATCTGTCTCATGGTTGTGAGATGAAACCCCAGAATTGTCATAATTTGTTTCTCTTATTAGTGATTTGGATTATTCATTTATGTGTTTGTTAATTAAAAGCTAAGGGAAACATTTGAATATTAAAAAATCAACAATGTTTAGTTTTCTTACACAGTGTCCAGGAAGAAAATGGAATAGCCCCACTCACACCAGACGACTGGGTCCCAAGAGAGATGACTGCTACTATTTTCAGGGTTCTAGGGGTAACTCCATAGTTGAGTATCTTTGTAAACTGCCTAGTCACAATATACATAATATGCATTGGAAAGAGTGCTGGGTGTAGAGTTAGAGGCCAGTACCCTCTGTCTCTAGCCTCTATGATTAGCCTGATTGAGCAGCCCTTCATATATTCCCCATTCATTCCAACATCATCATCATATTCCCATACTTTTCCATAACACTACTGCCCACAGGCCAGATGCGGCCCCCTGAAATGTGACATTATTCCTAATCTGACGAATACAATGAGTAGGATACAATACAATAAAACTTTGAAAGAGCTTCCTTAGAAACAGACTGACAGATGAGAATTTCCTTTCCTTTGGCCCCCTCTTTAAAAAGTTTGCCCATCACTGAGCTAAAAGATTCATCACCTGTAGAAAAACCTTCTAGGGATGTCTCTCTGCATATAGCTAATAAAACTAAAACCTTTATTATAGTAGTACGCGAATTACTGGAGGCAAGAAATAATTTTAATATGTTTTCATTTTATGACAAGAATGGTCATGTGTGTGCTTCTACTAACAAAAGGCAGCCTCTGAAGTCTGACACTAACCAGAAGAAACTGGATTGTGCCGGTTTCTCTCTCTCTGTCTCTCTCTGTCTCTCTCTCTGTCTCCCTCTCTGTCTCTGTCTCTGTCTCTCTGTCTCTGTCTCTGTCTCTGTCTCTCTCTCTATATATATGTGTGTGTGTGTATATATATATATATATATATATATACACATATCTAACTATATATCTCTATATAGTTCTCTGTCAGTCAAGTCCTGGATTTTGCAGAAATGTGTTTCATTGCTTTCTTGTTTGGGTTTTGATTCTATGGCTTTTTAAGAATGGATTTCACTCCAAGAAAAACACAAAAGTTGTAGTTCTTAGAGAGCACATTTCAATGACTATTAGAGATATATTAGTAGCAATTGGTAATGTGGAAGTTTTGTAATATTGAAGAGTAGAAAAGGGTACTTTTTACTGAGGAAACAATTTTTCATTTAAACCTATATAAAACCATTGCTAGAAGTCCAGGTGAGTCTATAAGTTCTGGACAAGCTTATTAGACTGTATGGAAAATGCTTGCCCAAAAACTGTTCAGAGATTTTTTATTTTTTCACTTCCAAAGGGCCTAGAAGTCTCTTTTTTCCCCACTGATGGAATGATAACATCTGTTATATATATATTGATATACTAAAAAGAGGAGCCGCTCCTGAATATCAGAAATCCCCAAATGTATATATATATATATATATATATATATGATAGAGATAGATGCTTCAATGGTCTAGAAACTTGCCTGATTTAAACCTCATTGAAAACCTATGGACTATAATCAAGACTAGACTTAAAGGTTAATTCGGCCAATCTCTACTCATTCTGGCAGGTTGGCACCCAACAGGAATATCTTCTACCATTTTCTCAAGGTAACTCTATGAATAGTCCTCCTTTTATCAACAGTTCACGAGCCCCAACCAGTGAGCTTCCCCTTTATAATCAACCAGTAGTATCTGATCTCTAGCAAAGGCATCTGTTCAAATGTCACTATAAGAATATTAAGTTTTGTGTTTATAAAACAGTTCTCCCCAATGCTAGGAGCGCTCTTTCCCATAAATAAACACAGTCTTTGGGGAGAAGAATGAGCATGAACAATGGTAGTACATTACCTTAAAGTATGATGGAAGTAAGGAGTTCTAGATCAAGGTAACACAACTCCCAAACTGCAGGGTCTCAAGGTGCTTCTTTCTCTAGAGCAGTGATTCCCAAAGTGGGCGCCACCGCCCCCTGGTGGGTGCTACAGTGATCCAGAGAAGTGGTGATGGCCACAGGTGCATTTGGGGGCAGTGAATAACTGTAAGGGGATGGTTATAGTATGTGACAGGAGGTGCTAAGTAATATTTTTTTCTAGAAAGGGGGCGGTAGGTGGTAGGTAGGTTTGGGAACCACTGATCTAGAGGGAGGTTGCTGCAGCTGTCATGGATGACTTGTACTGCTGCTCACCTAGGCTAGCTCCTCACAGTGCATGCCATTTCCACCAGATAAACTGCACCTCAGCTGGGCTTGCTCCTTCTAGGGCATGATGTCCCAGCTGGATAAATAAATCTACTGCTGGGCTACATCAAGCAGGTCACACTCATCTGCAGTTCTGGCTCCTCACTGAAGTTGGCTGCTGTTGGACCAAACTGGGAAAGCTACTCAGCTGCTGGATGTGGCTGCCAGATGGGGCCAGTTAAGCTGCTTTACTACTAGGAGAATAGTTTCCCCTGGGGCTGGATGGGATACTAAGACCTGTGGTAAAGTAGTTAGGATCCTCAATAGAAAGTTACCATTTCAAGCATTATAGAAGGGTTCATTTGACCTAGTGCTTAAAGGCTCTGTCAAATTTGAAAAGATGTAGATAGACAGGTTAGGAGATGTAGTATAGAGAGAGGACACTCCAAATGGAGAAAATAATCTGAGCAAAGAGGCAGGAAAGCTCTGAACCCATATCATCCAAACAAAGATTCAGAAACTGGGAGTTCTGTGAGAGCTCAATGGGCAAGGCACAGCAGGTAGGGTAGCAAAGAGATTCTGGGTCCAATAGTACCAAAAACTTTTGTAATTGAAAAAATGTCTTACCTATCCAGAAACAATTTATAGGCTTCCCTAAGCATGGCTAAGCTGTAGTGTGCAAATGGAAATAAGTGAAAAGCACCTGCCTAGAGTGTGGGGTTCAAGAGAAGAGAGAGAAGAAAGTCTAGACAGGATATTTCTTACATAGGTAGGTACTGACACAAATTTTCTTTCAACACACCAAAGACAGTTATTTGTACATGAGATATGAGTCCCCTTTTTCTCAGAGTAATGAGCTCCTGCTTTATTTATAAGGTGGATACATGAATAAGAGCTAGCATTTATATAACAAATTAATGTTTGCAGAGTGCTTTACACACACTATCTCATTTTATCTTCACAACTATCCTGTGAGGTATGTGCTGTTATTAGCCCCATTTTACAGATAAGGAAACTGAGGCTCAAAAAACTAAAGTGTTACTTAAAAAATAAACTAAGCTTAAGTGACATTAACATTAAGTAATCTAGATACTCTTTAGAAGAGGCCACCCAATTCTGTGTTGATCTTCAGATTATAAATGCCTTAATGGTAGGGATCCATCAAGATGGCATGGAACATTGTACCCCCAAATTATACAAGTGTTTCAGGCTAAACTGTTAGCTTTGCTTCCTTACATCCTTGTGACTCCTGACAAGACCCTGATAGGAATATTCTCCTTAGAGGGCAGCTGGGTAGTTCAGTGGATTGAGAGTCAGGCGTAGAGATGGAAGGTCCTAGGTTCAAATCTGGCCTCAGACACTTCCCAGCTGTGTGACCCTGGGCAAGTCACTTGATCCCCATTGCCTACCCTTACCACTCTTCTGCCTTGGAGTCAATACACAGTACTGATTCCAAGATGGAAGGTAAGGGTTTAAAAAAAAAAAAAAGGGAATATTCTCCTTGGATTGGCCTTTAGGTCTGAGATGGATATAGAGATACACCTCTAGGCTATGCCTTGATACCATGGAGTTGTATCTAAGACATCTTTCTGTCCCCTAAACTATGAGAGTCACCCCCTATGTCTCCAGGCAAACCTCCCCCTGCCTCAGTGCATACCACCCAGAAGCCACATATTAACTGCTGCAAAGAGTATGAAGACCCCAGAAGTGATGTCCTCTAGGAGGCAGCTTCCCATCTGTGCTGTCCTCCTGGCCCGATTCAACATTACCTTCTAAATTAATCAATTTCTCTTTTTTATTTTTAAGCTAAGTTTTGGAGTCTTGCATTCTTGCAAAGGGTACCCTTCCTGAATTTTGGGGGTTCACCTCAAGTCCCCCACCACAGAACCAAAATTCTAAACCCTGTAGCATCTGTTGCCATAAAATCCTGGCAGGTGAAGAGGGAAAGTGCCATGTATGGGAAGAGTCAACTCTTATATGTCTATAGACTATACGGGCTGGTCTCACTGACTGGCAAATTTGGGGCTCTTCCTCATTAGAATGATCAGGATATGATGAACTTTTTCTTTCGAATTTGTTTCTCTTACCTATACCAGATCATTAACATCAAGAGCGCCCAGGTGAACACAGTGATAAAACATGGAGAAAAGAGAGCCCTAACCTGGCTCTTTCCAAAGTCTCATTTTCTTGCAGAAGAAAGCATATGATTTAGCACTTGTTTATTTGAGCATATGATTTGGGGTTTTTAAAAATGATCACAAAAATGAACAGTATGGAAATAGTTTTTTTTTCAATTTTTTAAACCCTAATATCTTTTATATATATCTTTCTATATTAATTTTATTTGTTACAGGGCTAGGCAATGGGGGTTAAGTGACTTGCCCAGGGTCACACAGCTGGGAAGTGTCTGAGGTCAGATTTGAACCCAGGACCTCCTGTCTCTAGGCCTGGCTCTCAATCCACTGAGCCACCCCACTGCCCCCTGGAAATAGGTTTTGAGTGATCGTACGTGTAAAATCCAGTGGAATTGCTTGTCAAGTACAGGAGGGAGAGAGAGAAAAGGAGGGGGAGACAACATGAATCATGTGACCTTGGAAAACTTACTTGTTGGTGGTATAAAAAAAAGAAAGATTTTTTTTTTTTTAGAGTCTCATTTTCAGGTTAACTTTGTGCCTTCTGGCCAGAGTCCACCGTAGTTATTGAGCACACTTCGGCAACTGCTCCTCCTGTGAATGCAGCAAAACAGAGAACTGAGGCAAGAAGGTTTCTAACCGCATGGTGACCAGAGGAGTATGAATTGACCAGACTGGATGTTTCCTTTTATCAAAGCAGTGAATAAAGCGCTTAACTTTTTTTGCCTGACTTTGCCCAAGCAGCCAGGGCCTCCGATGTTTGCACCTAAGGCCAGGGATTAAAGAATAATGCTTTGATGACAGGTTACCTGTGGCTCCAATTGGGGATTTCATGGAGATCAGAGGGGTGTCAGGATCTCTCCTGAGGCTCTGATTGAAAGCCCTTTTTTCCGAATTTAAAGGGCCTGGGACTAATCCCCTGGGCTGTGGGGGAGCAGCCTCAGGTGTTGATTGCCTGGGTGAATAAGTGGCAATGCTACTGTCACAAATGAGCTAGAGAACTCCGGCCTCGGCTGGAGTGCAGTGTTGTTCTCGCTTGAAAAGAGCCAAGCACTAGCCAGCTCAGCGTTATTCTTTGGTTAATGTTCATTTGGGGCAATGTTTCTTGTTTAATGCTTGTTATTTGTATAACTTTATGCTGGGTAAATACAGCTGGCTGCCTCTACCTTCCAATTATGGGCTATGACTTGATAATGGGCAGAGGGATGGCAAGGTGGGAGTGAGCGGCTGCTGATGGATTCTCTGCTGCTCTCTCCTACGAAGTAATTGTTCTCTTGTTTGTTTTCAGAAATTGCCAGGTGCCAGGATGCCTTCCCATAAAATGTAAAGTCAAATACCGGCCAACCTCCGGAAATAGACCTAGAGGCATTGTCTCGAATGCCCCCAAATGGTGAAACTCTCAGGCAGGCTTTCCGGAGTGCGAGAGAAGCTGGCATTCTGTAAGATTTGGAATATTAGACCCTTTTCTCCAGCCCGCCCCCTCCCCACCCCACCCAGGACCAGATTGACCATCGGAGAAGTTGAGTCCAATGTCCGAAGGGATCTGGAGAAGCCCAACTTCAGCCTCTCACCCCCTCCAACCCTACTGGTACAGGATTCACTAATAGAGCAAAAGGTACAAATTACTCCCCAGACCAATCAAATCTTTCTCCCGTTAATTTGATGGAAACACCCAGGGCTCCAAATGCTATGTAAATAACCCATCCTCTGTGAATTTAAATAGGTAAGGGATCTCAAACACTGTGAAGAGGCTGAACCATCTCTGAGAGGCTCCTGGGGTAACCAGCATAAACCCTGAAAACGGATCTAACATACAAATAATCTTTTACACTGGAGAGGGCTAGGCATTGTGCTTTATCTAACTCAATAAGCACTGATGTCATTAAAACGCTGAGCTGATTTTAAGTCTCCTCTGCTCCTGCTGCTACTATTGACAGAAAGATAAAGGGCTTTCTAACAGCAGAGATTCTTACCTGCAGGAGTGCAGCCAAAACCTTTCTTGGTGCCCCCCCCAATCCCCTGCACCCACAAGTCAGGAAGCATGTACTGAGCTCCTAATGTGTACCCAACACTGTGCTGTGTGCTTTGGGAAATAAGCAATAGGATAGATACAAAGCCACGGGCTAGCTTGGAGCTGCCTTCATAAAGAGGAAAGGACCAATCAGAAGGATTCTTTAAAGGAAGGAACAGAGGAGAAAAATAAAAGGAAAGCCAAGCTAGGTGCAAGTTGGGAAATATGGTTCTAGACCCAAACCGGCTGTGCGACTCAGACAAGCCATTGGATATCCCTAAACCCTTCCTGTTTCCTTGTATAGAAAGCACAGAGGTTTTCACCCAAATGCTTTTGTTGTTTTTTAAAACCCTTACCTTGTGACTCAGAATCAATACTGTGTACTGATTCCAAAGCAGAAGAGCAAGTAAGGGCTAGGGAACTGGGGTTAAGTGACTCATCCAGGGTCACACAGCTGGGAAGTGTCTGAGATCACATTTGAACCCAGGACCTCCTATCTTTTATGCCTGGCTCTCAATTAACTGAGCCACCCAGCTACCCCCAACTAAATGATTTTTAAGGTCCCTTCTGGGACAAAATCCTATCGACTTGACCATAAATGGGTTGATATCTCTATATCTGTTCTGTATTGGTCTCCAGATTATACATGCCTTAATGGTAGGGATCCATCCCATGAATGGAAGCAAAAATGATTCTTAAGGATTCTATCCTAGAAAACTAAAAGAATGGTGAGATTATCCACAGAAACTGGGGTTTGGGAAAAGAAGATTGGGGAGGCGGGTGGAACAGGTAGTAAGTGTTCAGAATATGTTGTTTCCAATGATGAGAAGACATTCAAATGAAGATATGCTCTAGGCTGGTAGAAATAATGGGTGGGGGCTTCAAAGAAAAACCAGAGCTGAAGCCATTAGGGCTATCTTCACTGAGGTCTTAGCTGAGGGTTTGAAAAGTAAATGAGCTGAATGATAAAAATGAGGAACAGAGGAAAGCACTGGAAGGCTTGCTGTGTATGAAAAGATGCACAGTAAAGTAAGGAGAAATAGGAAAATATATATAATGACTATGCAATTTAAATAGAAAAAATTCAGTGGAATTTTAACAAATCAGATTTGGTCTTGTGAAAGAGATTAGAAAAGACACCTCCCTCTTTTCTGTAGAGGTATAAACTGAATGTAGGACAATACATATACCCTTGCCATCTCTGTTGATGTTTTGGTTAGTTTTGCTGAACTGCTTTAATGTCTCCCTTTTAATTTTTTGCCACGAAGGATGGCCCAGTGGGAAGAATTGAGGAAGGGATACATTGAGAAATGAAGGTAATATGAAAACAAAAGTTAGCAATAAATATTTTCTTTGAAATAAATCTTTCTTTAAAGAAAATGCCTTAGCCTGATACAGTATTCATTCAAGATGGCTAAGTAGTCTGCTCATCACTTTAGAACAGCAATAAATATTCTGACTGGGTTAAAGACCAAAATCAACAAAAAGAGAAGGGAAGGAACAAAGGCTTATGGGGGAAATCTATAGAAAAATGGTAAAAAAAAGAACAAAGAAATGGGTTAAAATGAGATAAAGAGATAAATACTATGGGATTTTAAAAGGGTAGGGGAGGGGAGGGGGAGAAGAAATATTCAGAGAGAAGAAGCAAGACTACTATAACAACTAAACTAAACCCAATAAGAGAGACTGGAGTGAGGGTGGGGTAGAAAGTAGTCTGTGTATAAAGGTAGAAAATAGGATCAAAATATTTGAAGCAAAATAAGCTATATGGTACCCTCTATTGTTTTGCTTGTATGTTTTTGGTTTGGGTAAGTAATATATCAAGAGCAGATAGAGGAATAAGCAAACTTAACAACTATATAGTCATAAATATTAATAGACTGTACTTGCCGTTAAACAGAATAAAGTTGGATTAAAAAATAAAACCCAAGTTTGCAGTATGAAAGTAACACTCAAAACATGGGGACACATTCAGAGTTAAAGTGAATGAAAGCAACAATATGCTTCAACTGAATCTAAAAAGCAATATTATATATGCTGTATTTTAAACACATAGTTTAAACATCACCACCTCTTCAACAAAGACATTTTCTCAACTCTTTGGAGAGAGTGGAACTAAATTGGATACTAAAATTATGCAGTATTCAGTTTGGGTTTTTTTTTCCATCTTTCCATTGCAAATATGATCTCACGCAAGTCAAAAGTAGAAATTATTAAATTAGTTATCTAAGTTGAATATGCAATTTTGAAACTGTTTTTATCATTTTATTACTGATGTATAGTATTTTTTATTTTATCATTTTATATCACATTCATTTCCAAATAAATCTCTCCCCAGAGAGCCAAATATCTTAAGCAAAAAGGAAAAAAAGAAACATACTGTTCAGAAATACTAACGAACATGTTGCTTGTGTTAAGTGTTTACAGTGGCCCACACCAGTTGTCCCCCTTCTCTGCAATGAAAAGAGGAAGGAACATTTTTCTAACTCTTGTTCAGGTGTGAAGTTTGATCATTATACCATATAATGTTTAGTTTCATTTTTTGTTGTTACTTTTCCATTTTCATTGCTGTAGGCATTATATATAGAGAGAGCACATTGCTGGGTTATGCTTTCTTATACATTCTTCCACTCTCATCTCAATGCATTGTTTAGTTCATTTACATCTAATGTTAAAATTATTCATTTTTGTTTTTCATTGTTTGTTATTCCTTTTCCCTTTTATGTCAGTACTTTGCCCATAAAATTAGTTTTGATACTGGCCTGTTCCCATAGGGTCTTCTTCCCCTCCTCCCATTTCTATCTACCTGCCTTTCCCAAATTCTTGGAATTGACTAAAATTGTTCTTCCCTCCTCTTCCTACCTAATTTTACTCTGTACTTAACACTAAGAAATATCAATTTGTGAAGGAAATAATGGCGAGGGAAAGAAGTGTTATATGGTAAGAGTTGCTTAGTGTCCAGGATTTTCATTGATCTCATTCCACTATTAAATCAGGTTATCCCTTCTCTGGCTTTATGTCCCTCCTACCACTTCCAGTTTTAACTACCTTTAAGTGCTAATATACCACAATTCCTCTGCTGGGATGGGATTGCAGTCCTACGAGATGCAAAATTTTCTTAGAGAGGTAGTTGTTAATGTACAAATTTCTTCTAAATGAAATCTATTATGATATCACTATTTCTTGCTACAAACATCTATCCCATTTCATATGAGAATTCATATGAGAATATTCTTTAGTAGTAACTTTGCTTTCTCCTTTCTGGGGAAAGAATCCTCATATCCCAGTACCTTCCTCCTTTCATTATTTTTAGGCCATAATTCCACTAAATCCATTCTTCAAAAACTAAAGGAATTTTTTTTCTTTGTCCATATATGGAGTTGCAAGAAATATATGTTCAAGGGGCAGCTAGGTAACATAGTAGATAAAGCACCAAGCCTGGAGCAGGAGAGACCTGGCTTCAAATGTGGCTTTAGACCCTTTCTAGCTATGTGACCCTAATTAAGTCACTTAACCCCAATTGCCTAACTCTTGCTGCTTTTCTGTCTTAAAATTGCTACTAAGACAGAAGATAAGGGTTTTAGGCAGAAAAAGAGAAATATATGTTCAGCTTCCATCTATCTCTCAATTTTGTGACTTCTCATAATGTTATTGCTCCCACAAAAGACGATTCATTTTCCCAGTTACCTGTATTTCTTCTAATTTTGATTGCATTGGTTTTGTTGGTGTTTAAAAGCTTTTCAATTTTATGTCACTGAAATGATCCATTTTGTCCTTTGTATCCTCTCTCTGCTTCTTGCAGTCATGAAATTTTTCCCTGATCTGAAAGGTATTTTCTTCTTTGCTTCTCTAATGTACCTTTTATGTCCAAGCTATTTGTCTATTTATAATTTATCTTGATACATGGTATGAAGTGTTGGTCTATACCAGTGATTCCCAAAGTGGACACCACCACCCCCTGGTGGGTGCTGCAGCGATCCAGGTGGATGCCACAGATGCATTTATCTTTCCTATTAATTGCTATTAAAATTAAAAAAATAATAATTTCCAGGGGGCTAAGTAATATTTTTTCTGGAAAGGGGGCAGTAGGCCAAAAAAAGTTTGGGAACCACTGGTCTATACCTAATTTCTGCCAGCTTGCATTACAGTTTTCCCACAAGTTTTTTCACTTTTGGGCAAGTGCTTACCCTGTTTCATTGAGAGGAGGGGGAGGTAGAACACATACTGGTTCTATTACTTTGTTTAGTTGATGCAGCCAATACATATAGAATTTGCTAGGGAACTTGCATCGTGAGAATAATAGTGAAATATAAGAGAAGTGCCTTGGAGGGACTCTGGAGCATCTATAGAGATTCATTTCTGGTTGGCTAACCAATATGGTTGGGAGGAGCATTTTTTAAAATTGCCTGCATATCCAGAACTATCTGGCCCTAAGTTCCTTCCCCTTACCACAAGATCTCTCCTTGGATACCATGACCAAAACAATCACCAAGTGAAATAAAGTAAGCAAACAAGAAAAAGAGAGGACTCAGGATAGTTTCTCAAGCCAATTTTCTGTAGTGTTCAGATTTGGTAAGAATTCACCATATGACCAGAAATATTCTTAGGTAGGAAGGTCTCTTAAAGAAGTAGAATCATACAATATATTAGAACTAGCATAATCTTAAAATTAATCTAGTCTAACCTCCTTTATTTTGCAAGTGAGGAAAGTTGGGGCCAAAGAAGTTAAACAACATAACTACAATCACATAGCTGGTAAGTAGCAGAGTCTACCTTAGTTGCAGACATGAGATTATGCAAGATAAGATCTGCCTAGAACATGTTTGAGATGCTTCTAACATATCCAGTTTGATATCTGTCTTGGTGACAAAATGAAATGTATCATCTGTATAGAGACGATAACTGAATCTCCAAGGAAGAGGACAGCTTGATGCCCCTGTCATGCTCTTACTCCATAAACTGCAATGGTTCCCTGTTACCTTCAGGATCAAATATAAAATTCTTCTGTTTGTCTTTTTTAATTTAAATTCATTTGTTTGTTACATCAAAATTCCCAGGTAACTTGCTCCCTCCCTCCTCTTCCCCAAATAGAGAAGGCATCATTTGACAAAATGATATGTGTATATATAAAACTGTCTTGCTTTTTTCTATTTATCAGTACTTTCTCTGGAGGTGGACATACACAAGCCATTCTTCAATGTTTCTCCTGCTATATAGAATGTTATTTCTTGGTTCTGTTCATTTCATTTTTCATAATTGTCTTTCCATGCCCAGTATTCAAGGTCGTCCATAAGCTTCTTCCAATTTACTTTCAGGTCTTATCTCATGCTACTTTCTTTCATGTACTCCATTTTCCAGGCAATCTAAGTTACTTATTCTTCCCTCTTCTGCAATCATGACTGTGTTTACACTGTTCCAATCCTTATAGAAACTTCCTTTTCTGATGGTCCACATTCTAACCTTACTACCTGACACTGTCTTCTTAAATCTTTCCCATAAGTCAATGCTAACCTCATGTAGCATCTTCCCCAAAAAGTCTTGCCTGGTCCATGTAACTAGAAAATAATCACTCCTTCCTTGAATCTCCAGTAGCATTTAGATTGGATTTCTTCTTTGTATATTCCATAGTATTATTTAGATTGGATTCAGCAATTCCATTCAACATGTGTTATTGATTTATTACATTGAACCACATAGAGAGTAAAATTAAAAAGGATTGTTGAGAGGATCCTAAGACTTAAGAGTTGGAAGGTACCTTTGAGATCATCTACTGCGACCACTCTGCTATACTGAACATCAAAAAACAAACAAAAAAAGACACCAAACAAATTGATAGTAGTATACTGTGGTATTTCTCAAGATGTTAAAAGAAGTCAAATATCTATTCTATAGAGGCAAAATATTCACAAAGATGAACTGAAATAACCCGGCACTATCTAATTTATGTAGATGATCCATATAGTCATTAGGTAATCTATTGATAAGAATTATATATGGCATGTCCCAAAAGTCTCAGTGCAGCTTAAGCTTATTAATGCTTAAATTGCACTAAGACTTTTGGAACACCCTACATTTTTATTTCATCAAGATGGATCACTAATTTTAATAATTGATGTATGCATACATTGTATTTTCTACCTATATAGTGATACTTTCATAGTAAGACCTACAAATAATTGGAGGCTACTTAGTCATTTTTTCCAAAGACTTACAAGGTTTTGTGAAGATAGGATTAACTCTCCCCTTATCTATTTTTGGCTAAACAAATCAAGAATTCAAAGCACGCCTACTTAACACTAAGTAAAAGAATTCACATAAGCTCATTCCTCCAAAGATTCAGTCACTCTCTCCGAGTTGGTGATCCAGTCTGAAGGAGGAGACTCTTTCCCTGAATCCCATGTTGCCTTGTGGTGGTGAGGGGAGTTTTTTTTTTCCTTGATTTATTGGCAAGGAGACCCTCTCTGCTCATTGGCTCTTTGGTGGGACACTCCCTTCAGCATGAATTCTGATGATATTTTTGGTGGTCTTAGCCTCATGTGCACTGAAGGTTCTCAGCAGATTCTTCGGCATCTCCTGGCTCTTTGGATTTTGGTTTCCTAACTAGGACTTTGGATTCTGGTGAGATTTGCTTTCAGATTTGCATTTGGGGTCTGGAGATATTAGGATTAAATTTAGGGTATTTTGTAGCTAGGCAGTACTTTCTGTCTCTTTATTTACATTTTTCCACTTTCACTCTTTCCACCTCTTTGTAGATAAAGCTGCTAAAAGTCATTTTGACTTAAGCTGTAATCTTTTTAAATTGATGACCACAATATCACTTTAGAATCCTCATGTTTAGCATAAAACCTAAATTTAAATTCTTACAGTTTCCAAGAGGACCTATGGTTTCATTTGAACAATTCCTATAAATGACTATATTCTTAAACTATTAAAACAGAAGGAAGATGCAATGCTTAGAAAAAGGTCTCAGTTTTTAACACTTAAAAATGCTGACTTCACTAATTTACCTGCAACATAAGGTAGGGATATGTGTGGTATTCAGGGAGGACTAGTACCTCTAGTGTGAGGGCTTGATGAGCCATTTCCAGGGTTACTCATCCACCTCTGGTGTCCAACTCTCACCCAACTTTCATCTGTGACTCCAAGAACTTGTAGCATGCCTAATAACCATACCAGGCTAAACTAGGTTGAGGGTAACTGATGGGTCTCGAACCTGTTAGTTAGTTAGGGGGATGTCTACCCAAGCAAGGGAAAGACTTCTCCCAGAAGAATGGGTAGATGAGAACAATTTGTTTCAATGATCACAAAGGAGGCTGTGGAATGCTTAGAACCTGGTCAGACATTAAAGAGACCAATGTCAGCCACTGTACCCTGGGCCATCACCAGTCATTCTGATTTTTCTCTTGCCAGTGGTCTTGAATAACTCTGGAAGAAATAGTGAGACTGGTGATTTTGTGCAGCTCTGCCTTACTTGAACCCAGTTCACACTGTAAGATTTAAAATTGGGTTTGACTCAATATAAGAGTTATAAAAGCGAGATTGTGGTCACTGTTTATAAAATATTAGCCCTTAAGTCAAAAATGACTGTTAGCAGCTTTTATTTACAACAAGGTAAAGATATTGAAAGTGGGAAATGTTGGAAGGAGACAGAGCCTTGTCTAGCCTACTAGCCCAAGTGCTGATCTGGTGAAGTCCAGCTCAGCCCCTGGCAAGGGTTCCCTCAAGTCCCTATCTCTACATAGAAGTCCCAATGGCATCTTCAGCCAGAAATCCATCAACAATTTCTGGGAAGATGGCAGTTTAGACGGAGCAAAACTTCAGACCTCCATACCCTTCCACACCAAGATAAAAAACAAAATGCTTCCAGGGGAAAGAAAACTAAATCTAACAACAGGACAGAGCTGGGAGGTCTTCCTGCTGGACTCAGCTCAAGAGGTACACCAAAAAAAAAAAAAAAAAAAAAAAAAAAAAGCCTGAATTCTTGAACCATTGGGTTTGAGGGTAAGGAAGAAGGAAGATTCCAGGACCCCTTTCCCCACAAGCTGTGCTGAGTCTCCAGCGGCTCCTGGGATCTCTGAGGCTCAGGGCCTTGAACACAGACATCAGGGAGGTGGCTGGAGGAGAAATGCAGAGAGGGCAACCTAGACGCAGCAAAAACGCTTCATTTTGCCCCCCACCTTCTCTCAAGGTTTTGGTCTCAGGGTACATCAAGCTCTACAGAACAACCCCTTCCTGGCTTAATCCCATCAATAGGGCAGATAAGAAGTCTTCAGAGGGCAGGGAAGCTCCAACACTCCTCCTCCATAGACTGTAGAGAAAATAGCTACAAACCTCTGTTGCCAGCTGGGGAAGATCTTACATCAGAGCTCATTAAAACCATCTGCTTAACCTAACCATTCAGCAGAGCAGAGAAAGAACCCATTAAGGACAAAATAGCCCGAAGTTCAAAGATCCAGCAAATAAAGCAAAGAAGCAAGATTACAGCCAATTACAGGAGGGAAAGAAGAAAAAAATACAAGTAAACAACAGAAAAAAAAAAAAAAGAAACCACAATCAACAGCTTCTTTGCGGGAAGTGAATAAAAAGCAAATGAAACAGAAGAAGATCAAAGAACCCCAAGAAAAAACACAGAAACTCCAGGGAACTGGACACAGGCTTTGGAAGAACTCAAAATACAATTCAAAAAACAATTAAGAAAGGCTGAAGACAATTGGAAAAAAGAAATACATGAACTAAAACAAGAAATCCATCAACCCAAGCCTCTTCCTTTAGCTGGAGTCACTCACCTAGTAAACCTCAACAGCATAGAAAACTCTAGTCAAAGACAAGTCTAGGACAAAGTGACTGCCTCCAAGAGTCTTCCTTCAGTCCAGCTCACCAATGCAGAGTGCATGAGTGAATCCTCAGACTGGCCTTTTTAAAGCAGTTTTCTCGAGGTCACTTCCTGTTGCTCCCCTACTTCATGGGATCCAATCACGGCCTTCCAATTTGCCTAGCCAGCAGTGGCTTTTGGAAGTGTAAGCTTTCTCTAGTAAGTGACTTGTGAACTCTCTTACTTAATGGATTATCTAGGTGCTAAATAGGGGTACTTTAAATTCTTGATTTGATTAAATTAAAGGTTGCCGATTGATTACATTAAAAATAAACTAAGAGAGTCTAATTCTCTCTTTACAACACGTAAGTCAAGATATCATCCTTTGGTATCATTGGTCCTCTTCAAAAAACAAAGGATGAATAATAACCATAAGGTATGAATAGTGTGTCCTGCTAAATCACTCAGTAGCAGGTCAAAATTATCTTAACTTTTACAAGATGGTTGCCCACTTCAGATTGTTTTTTTTTTCTTTCTTTCTTTCTTTCTTTTTTTTTAAACCCTTACCTTCTGTCTTGGAGTCAACACTGTGTATTGGCTCCAAGGCAGAAGAGTGGTAAGGGCTAGGCAATAGGGGTTAAGTGACTTGCCCAGGGTCACATAGCTAGGAAGTCTGAGGTCACATTTGAACCTAGAACCTCCCATCTCTAGGCCTGGCTTTCAATCCACTGAGCTACCCAGCTGCCCCCATCAGATTGTTTTTAAATCTCTCACTTTTATGTCTCTTATGATCTCTGGCAGATTTGCTCTCACAAAGGAAAATAAATGTTGTCAACCATTTTAAAGTGCCCAATCATTGCTTTCCAATAC
This sequence comes from Gracilinanus agilis, assembly GCF_016433145.1. Taxonomy (NCBI): domain Eukaryota; kingdom Metazoa; phylum Chordata; class Mammalia; order Didelphimorphia; family Didelphidae; genus Gracilinanus; species Gracilinanus agilis. Next base: position 427,044,989 of record NC_058130.1, read on the forward strand.
AAAAAGACTAAACTACATATTACTTAATACACAAAGATCCTACTTCTGCCCTCTACTTCCCATCAATGTTCATTCATTAAGAAGGGATTAAAAAAACAAAACAAAACAACTTAAAAAGCATATTATGCCAGTATTCAGTGTTCCTATCAAATACTGAGCATCTAATAATATATCAGTGTTTGTTGAAATGGAAAGAAAAAGGAAAACAACACCCCCCCCCAAAAAAAAAACAAAACAACACATTACTCTAATCTATTATAGAAATTTTCTTTGGGAATGATAAATGTTAAGTGAACTATAAGAGGATCATTTTGCCATCTTTTCTAAACTTGAGGGGTTCTCAGTCTTCCATATAGAGAATCATCAGAGTCAGTATTCCTCCTGATTGAAGATGAGCAGAGGTTCTAGTTTTTGCTGCTAGGATTTTTCAGCAGCTGCTTTCTTATTGCCACATCAGGACTTGAATAGACATGTCCATTAGAACTTCCCGCCAAATGCCTTTTGTAAATAATTCCATAACATACTTTCCATCTTTTCCAGTATGTGAAATGTCAAAAGCAGAAAACCAATGTTCTCCTAGATGAGGAACCAGACTCCATATCTGAACCTTCATCAGAATTTTTGTTAGATCAAAAGTATTGAGCCAGGAAGACACTGGAAAAGGCATGATACATGTCAGAATTGTGAAATTTTCCAGAGAAACAACTGTTGGAATTGTCTTTCATATCAGCTTATCTTTGGTTTATTTTGGGGTTTTTGTTTTTTGAGTGTGCTCTTACAATAATGATATGGAAGGGCAAAAAAAAAAAAAAAAGAATTGTATGGTCTGAATTCCTTTTGCAATCTATTGATCTGATTATTCTTTATTCTACTTTCAGAAAAAGTTTTCACTTTCTTTATTTTAATGTATGCAGTCTACCCTAGCTAGGTGGCACAATAGATAGAATATTGGGCCTGGAATCAAGAAGAGTTGAGGTTAAATCTGTCTTCAGACCTTACTAGCTGTGTTACCCTGGGGAAGTCATTTAACATTGTTTGCCTCAGTTTCTTCATTTTTAAAATGAGCTAGAGAAGGAAATGGCCAACTACTGCATTATCTTTGCTAAGAAAACCCCACATGAAGTCACAAGGAGTCAGACATGAATGAAAATGACAGAATAAAAAGTCCTAGATAGGATCCTGCCATTGTAGCTACCACAAGATTCTAGTTTTATTGTTGTTAATCCTCTGAGTGGCTTTTAAAAATAAATCTTTTTTTATCCAAGGCACACAGGCATTGCAGATGTCTCCCAAATGAGCTTCATGCAACACAAAGCAGCTTTGGTAGTCCTTCTCCTAGTGTTGATTGTCAGTGATATGAGAACCTAAGGATTTGGCTCTGCCAATAGAATAGTCCTCTATACTTCTGTTCATCTTGGGCTGGGGGAAACCAAACATCTTGTCTTCTTGACAGTAGCCTTCCTAGGACCACTCTACACACTGAATAATGTGTGTAATGTGTGGTATGCACTGTGGACTCACCCAACCCATATATCTCCCTTTGCTTGCTCCTCCTCTGCTGAATAAATTATCTGCCACAATTCTGCAGCTGCAATGGCTGGTCAAGAAGGTATAGATTAAGATGTTGCTGGGAAATTTTATCCAGAATTGAGCTTCTCCGGTACTCATGTCATTATATCAAGGTACCCAGTTATCACAGGGAGAGACTACTGAATGGGTTCTTTGATTCATCCACATTGGTCTGGCGGGGAAGGGAGTAAGACTAGAGCTCCAACTCCTGCTTCTTGCCCTATACCTTAATTAAGGCTGATGAGTATGATTTGTTTATACTTCAACTATATGTTTGCTTACATGAGAGATTTTAAGAATCTGTATTCTCCAAGAAATTTTAAGTTAAGATCAAAGATCAAGTCACATGAGAAGATGGATAGCAATGATATTTACTCCTCCATTTTATAGAGAGAGGTCAGCATTTGCCCAACTCCACAGTGCATAGCTTCCAAGGACTATTACCAATACAGATCTTGAGTGTTTTGCTGTGAACAAGTTGAAATGGAATGATAACAAGGGATAGGGAGATTCCCCGTTCAAGGTAAATACACAAGTTATTTGTGTGTGTGTTTTTATTTCCATCTCACCTATTGTAATATGAATCCTTGAAAAGCAGAAACAATGTCTTTTCAATATCTAAATTTGCAACTCCATTAGCATGGAGAACTCCCAATGTCAAAGGATCACAAAATCTGGAAGGTTACTTAATTCAGTCTCCTCATTTGGCAAATGAGGATCTATTAACTGTCCAGAGAGGTTACAAGATTTGTCCAAAAAGAAGAAGGGTCAGGATTCCAAACCAGTTCCTTTAATAATAAAACTGTCAAGTCTATGCCCACTCTTACTGGTGCAAATGCAAATCACAGATCTGAGAGAGAGTGCCTGGGGCACTAAGAGGTTAAATATCTTGTTGACAGTCATCTCTAGTGTGTCTCAGAGCATGTTAGGTGGAGCAATGGACAGAAAGGGACCTGGAGCCAGAAAGACTCATCTTCCTGAGTTCAAATCTGGCCTCAGACCCTTTGTAGCTATGTAATCCTGGGCGAGTCCCTTAACCTTGTATGCCTCAGTTTCCTCACCTGCAAAATGATCTGGAGAAGGAAATGACAAACTATTCCAATATATTTGCCAAGAAAACCCCAAATGTGGTCACAAAGAGTTGGACATGACAGAAATATGTGAACAATAAAATGTGTGTCAGAAGCATGGCTTGAACCAAAGGTTGCCTTGCTTCTGAAACAGTCCCTTTATCCACTCTGACACACCACCACTCTATATATCCCAAGTTTGCCCATAATAAGTATTTCTTTCTCATCTACAATGTATTTTATAGCAACATAAAACTCCTCATAAATACGGTGAGGATTGAGGTGATAGTATTTTAATCTACTAAAACCAATCCATCAGAATATATTTAGTAAAGATTCTATAGCATACCAGGCACAGGGCTTAGAGCTGGGCTGGACAAATTCAAAGTAAGATAGTTCTTACCCTCAAAGGTCTTATATTTTAGGAGAAGGGGAGGCAATCTCTTCATACGCAAATAAATATAGGAACTATACAAAAAGCTACAACAATAACCTAAATAGTATCTGGAGAAAGGGAAAGGCATTAATAACTGGGGGGGTATTAGGAAAGGCCTGTTGAAAGAACTAACACGAGCTGATCCTTGAAGGCATCTAAGTGTTTCGAAAGGCAGAAATGAGGAGGAAGGGCATTCTAGGCTTAGGCACAGTCTGTGCAAAAACAAGAAAGTGGGAAATAGAATATTGTGTACGGAGAATGGCAAACAGGCTAGAATATAAAGGGCATGAGATGAAATGAAGTGTAATCATCTCAGAGAGGTAATCTGGAGCCAGATTGTAAAAAGTTAAACGTGCAAAACAGAAGTTTATATTTTAACCTAAAGGCAACTGGGATCCAATGAAGTTTCTTGAGCTGGAGTGACATCATTATGCCTGCACTTTAGGAATGTCAATCTGGCTGCTATGTGGAGGATGCATTAGAAAAGGGAATAAGTGAATGAAGGGAGAAATTATTGCTATTGTCCAGAAGAGAGATGATAAGGACTTGAACTTAGGTGGTTTGAAGATGAGTAGAGAGAAGGATTCAAGAGAAACTGAGGAGTTGAGATTGACAAGACCTCATAACTGATTGGATATAGGGAGAGTAGCAAGGTAAGGAAGAAGGAAGAGTTGAATAAAATTCCTAGATTGCAAATTTGAATGACTTGAAATGAGTGAATCCTTCCTTGTTTATTTGGGCATGTCATGTGGGGTTTTGCTATTATAAGAGAATAATCTCTTACAAAAATGAATAATACAGAAATATATTTTGAGTGATAAAACACGTAAAACCCAGTGGAATTGCTTGTCAACTCTGGGAAGGGGGAAGAGGGCAGGGAGACAACAAGAGTTAACTTTGGAAAACTAATGTGTAAATTTGTTATTGGAATAAAATAAAGATAAAATTTTTTAACAAAAGAAATGAGTGGCTCATATTTATACTCAGAAATCAGAGAAAGGATTGATATGGGGTATCCCCAGAATTTTAGGGCAGTTTAAAAGACTAAACTAATTATAAAATTGCACTAGCCTGTTTGTTGTTCTCTGCACACAATATTTTCTTTCCAACTTCCTTACTTTTGCACAAGTTGTGTCTTTGCCTAGAATGCCCTTCCTTCTCACTTCTGCCTCTTAGAATCCCTAGATGCTTTCAAGGATCAACTCCAGGGGTATTCTTTCAATAGTGCATTTCCTATATCTGCTCTGTATAAACTTGTTAAGGGAAGACCTTTGGAAATTTCCCGTTGAAGAAGAGAGCACAGAAATCTTTTCCTGTACACGGAAAGGTCACTGTGTTCTAGTGGTCATGTAGGGGGTTTTCAAGTTCATGGATACAGTCTCAAGAGCAGAGTGACAGTATCTTGAGATTTTTTTCCCAATACACCTGCGCCCATTTTTCACAGCAATCCTGCCCTGGAGCCAAGGATGAGTTCATTCCAAGAGAGGTTGTAAGGCAGTAGGGCTTCACTGCCCTCTGCCCCAGGAAACCTGCTTTGCCCAGCACAAAGGGGAAAATACGTTGCTGTCTTCACGCATTTAGTTGAGTCTTCCTGAAAGAGAACCACTCCTCTGGTTCTAATGACTGCCTTTTCCTAAAGAGAAACATTAAGAACAGCAGAAACATAAGTAGGTTCTGTAAACTTGTAATCATACATGTCAAACACAGTGTACTATTTTTCCCCTTCTAAAGTAGAAATGGTGGGAAGTAATATAGAGTGGGTGTTGTAAATTGTGTTTTCTATGACAGAAGTTAATTCTAAACTAAGTATTCCCTGAAAGAAAAACAGAGAAAACATTTTTACATGTCTATCATTTGTCCTTAGAGGACGCAGAAACAAATATGTTTTTTAAAGCTTGACACCAGTATTATTCTAGGTGGCCTCAGGCTATGTGCTTTGTTTCCAGTTTGTAGAATTGGAGGGATAAGAAAACAGCTTTGCATTAAGAGGAACACATTGTACAGGTTAATCATAGCCATGCAGAAATCAGAATGCTGCCAACAAAATAATGGAGCCCGGGTGCCAGGGGAGCCACAAGGCTGATTCAGAGGGAAACCTGGGGACAATAACACCTCGTTTGCATGGAGCAAAGCATTCCAGGCATGTGCCTTGCAATTAATAATTGATGTGACTGAAAAAGAAGTTTTTACTATTGTCAACAGCGACAAACGCTTGTAAAAATTTAATTGGCTAAAAGTTCATTTCGGTGTTGTGCCATCAGGAAGCAGCCATTACAGAAGGAAGAGATTTTTGAAATGATGTTAAAATTTTAAAGGGATGTAAATTGGAAAGGCAGACCGAGACTCGGGGGCTTTGCAAGTGCAAAACTGTCTGATGAAGTCAGAGTCACTACCCAGTCAATATTTTATCAATTATCTCACTTAATGGTCAACCCTGTAAAGACCCATAAGGAATACTGTCATTTTCTTATGAGCCTGCAGCATTGTGCAAATCCAGGTTTTGCAAAGAAAAGAATGTTCCTAAGAAGGTTTTTGTTGGGGGAGGGGGGAGGGAGGGGTTATGATTAAAATTCTTTTCTTAGTGACTGTGCTAATAACCAAAACACTAAGTTCTCTTAAAAGTTATTCCATGGAAAGAAAACTAGCCACATTCAGAGGAAGAACTGTGGGAGGAAAAACACAGAGGAAAAACAACTGCCTGAACACATGGGCTGATGGGTGGGGATATTATTGGGGATGTAGACGCTAAACAACAACTCTAGCCCAACTATCAATAATATGGAATTAGGTCTTAATCAGTGATACATGTAAAACCCCCTGGAATTGTGCATCGGCTAAGGGGAGTTCGGGGGGTTTGGGGGAGAGGGAAAGAACATGAAATATGTAACTAGGAGAAAATATTCAAAATAAAAATGAATGAATGAATGAATAGATAAGTAAATAAATAAAGTTACTCCATACCCAGTTCAAGATTTACTTTTCTTCTTTTTCTTTTTTTTTTTAAACCCTTAACTTCTGTGTATTGACTTATAGGTGGAAGAGTGGTAAGGGTAGGCAATGAGGTCAAGTGACTTGCCCAGGGTCACACAGCTGGGAAGTGTCTGAGGCCGGATCTGAACCTAGGATCTCCCGTCTCTAGGCCTGGCTCTCAATCCACTGAGCTACCCAGCTACCCCCTCAAGATTTACTTTTAACCAAACTGAGAGTGGGCCTCCTTTACGTAGTAGAAATACTTTCCCCAAAAAAGTATGAAAAATCTTTTGAATCGGTTATCATCAGTTGAATTTTAGTATGTTAAATAGCACTTTTACTGCACTGGGGAGTGTATATTGAACAGTATATATTACAAAAGTAGAGTCTGTAGAATGTATTCAGGTGTGGGACTAATCAGATGGCCTCCAAGGTTCCTCTCATCTCTGAGATTCTGGGATTCACTATTGGAAAAATTGCAGAGTTCTATCTGTCCATGCTTGCAATCCAAAGGAACTCTATATTGAATATTCTTATATTGGAAAGAATCACTTTCCAATAGTACTGTCTGGGTTTCTGGAAATTGAGTTTTCTTTAAGTGTGTCACTCTTTGCAAAGAAATGAACACTGTTGCAGGTAATAATGTATTTGGGGAAGAAGAAGGAAGTTGCCAAATCAAAATCCCCAACCCTTCCAAACTTGCATCTCTCTTTCTTTCCTCTATGAAGACTCATTGTTAATGGCCAGCGGCTACTCTCTTTCTCCTTCTGACTCTGAAGCCATCAAATCCTGCCTTACCTTTGTGCTCCCACTTGATTTCCCTTTTGTTGAATCAGAGGCAGTTGTGGGATTTCAGAACCAATGAACCTAGTTATAGGATGATAAAGTTGCAGAGTCCAGGAAGACTAGCCCAATATTCCTCATCTGTCTATTAACCATCTGACCCAGACCTTCCTTATGTAAGTGAACTCCTCTTTCTCATTGTAGACTCTGGCCTTTGCTTCTCATGGAACCACTTAAAACTTTGCTCCTAGAACCATCTAAATGTGCAACCATCCAGCTAAAGTTTCCTCACAATTCAACCTTGCAAGGTTAAATAACTTTACAAGGTATTTGAGTGCTCAATGGCAGCACTGCCAGGAAATTCTATTTTAAGTTCTTTAGGTTAGAGCTAGAGCTCAAGCTATGTTTAATGCATTTAAGATATCAAAATAGCAACCTTGGTAAGCTAAACTGTTTTTTTTTTAAATGGAGATGGATGAGAACTTCATTTATTGGATGGTATTTTTCCACAGATCTTTCTTTTCTTTTCTTTTTTTTTAAATCCTTACTTTCTATCTTTGAATCACTACTGTTATTGGTTCCAAGGTAGAAGAATAGTATGAGTGAGGCAATGGGGGCTAAGTGACTTGGCCAGGGTCACACAGTTAGGAAGTATCTGAGGCCACACTTGAACCCAGGACCTCCCATCTCTAGGCTTGGTTCTCAATCCACTGAACCACCCAGGTGCCCCTTCCACTTATTTTTAAAATGATATTTTTTGAACTTCTTTTTCAACACCATTCTTTAAGGATGTTACTGAAACAATCTCATTCATACTCAAAATGTCCTTGGCCCTCTCCCTTTGACTATGCAAGGATAAGAAGAAGATTAAAAACCATTTCTGACCTGAACCTCAGTTGTTTTTTTTTCATCAATCCAATAAACAGGTTGGACAAGAATATTTCTCTAAGGCTCTTTCTAACTCTAGGTTTTAGGATTCTGATTTTTTTCCCACATTTTTTCTGTAGCCCAGATTTATGTAAGTGTATTTCCCTGAACATTGACCTTTACCGTGCTAGAGAATCAATGACACATGTGAATGAAGCCTGCAGCAAGCTGGGCAAAAACATGCAATTACAGCAAGGACATTGGACTTGGAATTAGAAAATATGAATTTGAATGCTACCTCTTCCACTAGCCAAATGTATCTCTGAGCAAATCCCTTAAGTTCCCTGAGTTTCATATTCCTCATCTAGAAGATGAGGATAATACTTGTATTCCCTACTCCACAAGATTATTGTATGAGATATGCTCGGTAACCTTAAATGGCTGCCTTAGTATCATTTCCATGTTACAAACCATGTTTTTTAGAGAAGTTTTGCTTCAATACAAATGTCTCCTGACATAGGGGTAATCCTGGTGTCTTAAAAACTATTTTAGTAGCATGCAAACTCTGGGAGCTGCAAAACAAGTTGGAAAGTTTCACATACAACTCACTGTTTGACTATGCCTGCTGCCCAAGGACCAACCTCATATCCAGTGATTCATCACCGGTTGGCTGGCCATTGTGTGTTGAGATCTTCATGATGCCCTTAATACATTATTTGTTTAGTTGAGTTGAAATGATATCTAAACCAAATCCCAAGAGCATTTGAAATGGGGGGGGGGGGAAACAGCAAGGATTGATATTTATATGTTGTTTGAAAGTTTATAAAGTGAATTTTATATTATTAATGTAATACATTAGTGCAGTTTTAAGCAAATTAAGCTAGTAAAGCTGTACACGTTTTCTCAGCTTATTCTCACCACCAATCTATGAGGCATTGTCTTCTCCATTTTATAGATAAAGAAATTGAGGATAAGAGAGGTGAAAATAATTTTCCATGATCCCATCTAGTATGCTGGATTTGAACAAAGCCTGTCCTTCTTTCCCCAGGCTAGTGCTTTTTCCATTACGGCACTCTGGGAACAAATTGGTACAAACTTAAACTGACTTGCCAGTGTTTTTATTGTAAAAATATTCCTATTGCCAGTGGCAATGGAACCACCACATTTGGCCTCTAACACTTTAAAGCTGGAAGTAGAAATGTCATCCTAGGGGATGAATTCAGGAAAAATGAATGGACCTGAATAAGAATACTTAGTAAGTATGGATGGGTTGAGATTTGCTTTGAAGGAACAAGAACTCATTATCAGAACACAGCAACAATGCAAAATTCTTTTAGTTGAACCCTTGTGTGAATGGAGTTTTCCTTCAGAAACAATGACACTAATAAATGTCCATTGTAGATTGTGGCTTTTAAGACTATTGTGATTTTCTTCTCTGCAAAGTGTCTAATAATCTTCAGTTTGTTAATAGAGTTCTTTTTAATAGAACCTGACCAATGTGCCTACAAAAGTATGCTGTAATAGAAAGATCATTTACCAGAGGCTTTGCCCTAATTAGCTCACGGGATAATCTTAAGTAAACCACTTTGTCTTATGTGCGGAATGAGGTGATTGGGACAAAGATCTTGACAAGCTCTGTCATTCTATAATTCCATGGCTATGCCTATGGTTAAAGGTATTGGTCTAGTAGACTGTTCAATGGAGGGCTTTCCTTCAGATTGGTGAATAAAAGTTCAAGCCAGTGAGAGTGTGATAACCCTGAGAGGCAACTCATCCTTCATGCCATTTGTGACTCTAGCACAATAAAAACGATGAGTAAAAAATAATCTAGTCTCCCTTTGGAGCTATATTATGGTTACATGTAACAGTCAATTAATATTTTTTCTCACTTCATACCCAAACATGGAGCCAAGATGGAGATGCAAATGGCAGGTGATAAAACCTTCTGAGAACATTGTCATCCAGTGTCCAAGTTCATATACATTTCTTTATACTCTTGGTTTGAATAGAGAATGTCTATTCAGTAGGACCCTCAACAAAATCCATATATCTATATAATCATGGAAAAATAAAGCTACAGGGGGTCATAAAGATCACTGGGTCTATCTGCTATTCCTTAGATTTCTCTTCTTCAAATAAGATAATATTTATAAAAACACTTAGCACCATACCTGGCATATAATAGGCACTATGTAAATGTTTAATCATTTTTCCCCTCTCTTTGTCTCTCCAGTCCCCTCTTCTCTAGAAGGAAGAGAAATGATGCTGAGTTATATAACCTTAAGCCCTGGGTCCAACTTTTAAATAATATATTTATTTTTACCAATATGTATCATATGTAATAATGATTTTTCTGCTTTTTCTTTTTTAATGTTTTATCTTTATTTTATTTCAATAACAAATTTCCACATAAGTTTTCCAAAATTATATGATTCATGTTGTCTCTCTCCCTTCTTCCCTCTCCCCTCCTAGTGTTGACAAGCAATTCAATATGGGTTATACATGTATTATCATGCAAAACACATATAATTAATTTTAACATACATATTCCAAAATTATGAGATCCAAATTGTCTCTCTCCCTCCTTTTCCTCTCTCTGCATGCTAAGCAAGTTGATCCAGGTTATACATGTATGATTATGCAATTTCTTTATTGGTCATGTTATGAGAAAATATTCAAGTAAAATTAAAACCCCAAAATAAAAACACACCCAAATAAAATAAAGTAAAAAATAGTATGCTTCAATCTGCATTCAGACTTCATCAGCTCTTTCTCTGGAAGTGAATTGCATCATAAATCCTTCAGAATTGTCTCAGATCATTGTATTGTTAAGAAAAGCTGTCATTTATAATTGATCACCTTACAATATTGCTGTTGCTGTCTAAAATGTTCTCCTGGTTCTGCTCAGTTGACTCTGCATCAGTTCATGTAGATCTTTCCAGGTTTTTCTGAAATCATGCTACTCATCATTTCTTGTAGCACAGTAGTATCCTATTAAAATTATATACCACAATTTGTTCAGCCATTCCCTAATTCATGGACATCCCCTCAAATTTCCATTTCTTTGCCACCATAAAAAAGCTGCTATAAATATTTTTGTACAAATAGGTCCTTTTTCCTTTTTCTCTAATGGTTTTTTTAAGGCCTTCCAAGGTTTCCATTGTTTTTCTCTGGATTCCCTCATTTCTTCAAGCCTATCCTGATTTGTCAAACAATTTTGTCATAGCAAAGTTCTACATTAGTAATCTTAGACTTCTTTATCAGTCTCATATTTTTGATAAATCCTTTTTCTGGCCAAAAAAGGTCTCAAAATGTTAAAGTGAAGTTGAAAGATTTACCAATTTGATTATCATCACCAGTTTTCCAAAGGAAAAGAGAATGTTCCCCCATACATATTACTATACTAAATAAAATACAATAGCATCCTATTAAAATATGGATCATTATAAGATGGAATAAGACTTATCCAATCATACCCCTTCCCAATTAAAAAAAGAAAAGGACTAAGACAGTTGTAGGTCAGCCTGCAACCTGTATTCAATATAATGTGGTGGAAAGAATACTGACCTTGGACTTATAAGAACCAAGTTTGAGTCTTGATTCTGACATTTCTTGGCTGTGAGACTCGAGCAAATAACTTCTCTGAGCCTTAGTTTCATTATGCAGAAGAGGGGTTTTTATTCCTGCACATCTTCTTATTGTTGTTCAGTAGTCTTCAGTTGTGTCCAACTCTTTGTGACCTACTTTGGGATTTTCTTGGCAAAATATATTAGAGTAGTTTACCACTCCCTTCTCCAACTCATTTTACAGCTGAAGAAACTGAGGCAAACAGAGTAAAAGTGGCTTGTCCAGGGTCACACAAGTGTCTGAGGTCATATCTGAACTCAAAAGGATGAGTCTTCCTAATTCCAGATCTGACACTGATCCACCCAGCTCCCTTGTACCCCTCGACTTTCAGCAAACTTTCCCCTAATCTTTACTCACTATGAAAGGGAACAAATTCTAAAGTTTGCCATGGATATACACATGAGAAATAAAATAAAAATGCATTAATTTCAATAGAATAGTAGCTTTTTACCAAATGTAGCAGGAAAACTGGTCCATGGGATTCCCATCATTCAAACATTTTCAGTGCCTTGCCTGATGCAATATTCCATGGAAACTTCAGAGCAACACAGATTTCACAAACCTCTTGACAAACTGATCATATCCCCTGGAGATAGCATAACCCTGCTTGGGAATCTATTTTATAATTCCAGCAGGAATCATAACCTCTCTAAGTTGTTGTAAAGAAAACAATTCAAGAACCTCAAAGCATTATATAAATTTAAGACATTACTATTCTTATGCCCCGATACATGGTCTAGAAAGGAGATCCACTGTATCTGAGAAAGGCACTTAGTATCTATGCAAATATTTTTTTCCAAAGGAAGGGAGGGAAGAAGGGAAGGAAGGAAGGAAGGAATGAAAGAAGGAAGGAAAGAAGGAAGGAAGAAAAGAAGAAAGGAAGGAGGGAAGGAGGGAGAATATTAAGAATGAATTCCTGTTTAACTGAAGCTAGATTACTTATTAATAAAAAAAATGTGAAAACCGTTTGAAGCAGCATTATACAAGTACATAGGCCCCAGACTTGGTGCAGAGCGACTGCTCCATGGGTTAATATATTCACCTATAAATAAAAGCTGTGACAGCTCTCCTGTCAGTACTTGCTGATGGACGGTTCCTTTTTCCGCCATTACAGCCTTGTGAATGTGGGAAAATTAATTTAAGTGGTAGTTAATTTCTAATGAATTCCATTCAAGCGGTTAATATGGTCCCTTGATGTTATGGTAACCTTCATGGATCATTGCATTATGTAAATAAATTCTACTTTATGCTGGTTTATAAAAAAGAGAGAAAAAAAAGATTGGTGAGTCTGGTTAAATCTTTACTACACATGCACACACAACTAAAAGTTGCTAGGGAAATTTTTTCCCAAAAAGATAAGAAATACCAATACATCAGTGAGTGCTCTGAATTAGCCTCAATGATCAAACTATTCATTTTTAATGCTTCCAAGGCAATTTTTCTATGTATAATTACATCTAAATCATCTGTTAGATGCCAAAGGGAAAGGGAAAAGGAAGCTGCCTTACAAATCAAGACCAGGTGGGCTTTATGTGCTCCACAGGAAACATTACACAGTCTTATTCAGAAGTTGCGGTCATAGGACAAAATCAGATTATTGATTTGTTGGTTACAGAGGAAAATTATGACCAGAGAACAGGAGGTTAGGCCTTCTGGGTTATGTCAACCCTGAGATAAATATCTGGCTTTTGAAAAGAAATAGAAGAATTGTCCTACCTGGTTCTTGCACACACACCACCTCCCCTCCCTACCCTACCCCCAAGCCCGAGACCAGGAAAAATCCTTTGTGGATTCTTATGGGATTTTTGGAGATGTCTTACTATTCTTTATATGAATGGAAAGCCTCAGCCCTTGGCTGCTCAGCCATACTACTCACTATCAGGGCTTGGTATGGGCTTGGAAAACTCCAGTGCCAGTGGAGAGGATGTAATGTGATGAATTTACCAGGAGCTTTCCTTGTTCCAAGTGGACTTCATGCTGCACTATCACTCTCACCCAAAGCTACATCCTCCACATGCTGATTTTTCAGCTCACCAGTCAGTCTTCCCCCAATAAAAGTTCTACTCCAATGTTTCCTACTGGTGCAGAACCTGAGTAGCTGACACTATGCTGATGCAGCACAAACTCTGAAGGCAGGATAGGAAGCCTTTGAATACTCCAGGACACAGGCATAGACTCTTTGCCACCCTGGAACCAACTCAGTCAAATTCATCTCCAAGGTGGCCAGAGGATGGAGAATTCTTCAGCTATAACATCTCTCCAGCAGGCATAGGAAGGTTACAACTTCCAGAGATAGAGGAAGCATCCCTCGAAACAAAATCACAGACTTTTGAAGTACTGAAGGAGATGTAGCCCTTGCTGAACACCAAACTACTAAGAAGCCAGGTGGCCCTGGGCAAGGCACTTAATCTCTCTCAGCTTTAGTTTCCATATTTGTAAAGTGGCCATAATATTAGCATCCACCTCACAGAGTTAGTGTAACAATCAAATTGAGATCACTTAAGTGAAATTCTCTGTAAATCATAAAGCTCCATATAAATGCTAGCTATTATTATTATCAGCAAACTACCATGAAGGACTCACCAAACCCCCCTCCAAATATTTCCCCATTGGCCTGTCATAATGCCTGAAATTCCCACTTTAACCCCATTGGGTTAAGGCAGCAAACATAGTAGCTGTTAAAATATACATTAAAATTAAAAGGAGCAATCAATCAATCAACGTGTATTAAGCACCTACTATGTGCCAAGCACTGTAGTAAGTGCTGGGGATACAAATGCAGAAAAGAGGGAAAAGGCAGTCCCTGCCAATAAGGAATTTATAATCTGTTGAGGGAGACAACATGCAAACAATTATGTGTAAACAAGCTATCTACAGGAAAAAGATTAAATAATGAACAGAGGGAAGGTGCTGGAATTACAAGGGATTGGGGAAGACTTCCCATAGAAGGATGGATTTTTAGTTAAAACAAAAGAATGCAGGATGGTCGGTAGTAGGAGCAGAGGAGCCAGAGCATTGCCAGCATAAGGGACAGCCGGAAGGAAGGCTCAGAACACAGAGATGGAGTGTCTTGTTCAAAGAAGAATTAGAAGGTCAGTGCCACTGGACAGAAGAGTCAGTCACATCTGTCACGTAGTGAAGACTAAGGTGTAAGAAGACTCAAGAAGGAATAGGCTACAATGGGCTTTGAATGCCAAACACAGTATTTTGCAACCTGAGCTTTGGGAAAATCACTTTAGCGACTGAACAGAGATTGGATTGAAGTAAGGAGAGACTTGAGGCAGACCCCACCAGCAGGTTATTGCAATGATCCAGGATCGAGGTGTTGAGAGCTTGCACTAGAGTGCTGGCTGTGTCAGCAGAGTGAAGAAGGCATATGAGAGAGAGGCTACAAAGGTGCAATCGATAGACCTTGGCAATAGTATGGATATAGTGGGAGGAGAGATAGTGAGGAATACAGAATGACTCCTGGGCTGCAAGCCCGAGGGACTAGGAGGGTGGCATCACCCTCTACAGTAATAAAGATTCAGGTGGATAGGGAGGGGGAAAAGAAGTGGGTACGGGAAAGATAATGAGCTTCAGAATTCTGGACATATTGAGTTTAAGATGTCTATTGGACATGCAGTTCAAGATGTCTGAAAGACAAGTGAAGATGGGAGATTAAAGGTCAAAAGAGAATTTGGGACAGGATTAGATTAATTAAAGAATCATCAGAATAGAGAAGGTAATTAAATACATGGGAGCCATTGAAATCACCAGGTGAAGGAGATGGGGGAGAAAAGAAAAAAAAAAGAAAGAGAAGAGGGACATCCATAGTTACAGTAACACGTGGTTATCATCCGTTAATATTTTAGATCAAATTGATATTTTTCAGATTCATAGATTAGTCCTTACAGGAGTAAATTCCATAGCTAGGCACTGGGAGATGGTTGCGGGGGGGTGGTGGTGGTTAGGGAGAGGTTGTTTAGGCTAAAATTAAAGATAGGAATCCAGCTAAATTTGAAGAAAAGAGATCAAGGAGATAGAAGGGTCAGCAGTAATTCAAGACATAACCAGCCCTACTGTAGAGCTACAATAGGAAACTGAGCCACTTAAGAGTCATATTTATATAGCTCTGTAAGATTTGGGCACTAGATAGCACAGTATTGTGTTGGGTTTGGAGTCAGGAAAACCTGAGTTCAAATATAGCCTCTGACACTTACTAGCTGCGTGACACTGGGTAAATCACTTAACCCTGTTTGCCTCAGTTTCTTCATCTGTAAAAATGATGGGGAGAAGGAAATGGCAAACCACTCCAGTATCTTTGCCAAGAAAACCCCAAATGAAATCACACATGGGGGACACAATTGAATCATGTGTAAAACGAGCAACTTCATGTATATAATGGGCATTCTTATTCCTCCTTCTCAATGGGTGGGGGATGAGGTGAAGGGAGGGAGAGAATTTGGAAATTATAATAAAAATTAAAAAGTAAAAGTAAAAAATATTCTTGCTAAGCATTCTTTTTTTTTATTAAATAGAAGTTATTATTGATGGGTTTGTATGTTGTTAACCTAATGGTCCTAGATATCTCCAAGCTAAGAATTTCCCAATAATCAACATTCTGATGATATCCATCAAATAAATCTCTCAAAAAAAAGATGATTTTTTTGTTTCTTTCATTCTTGAACAGCTTTTTAAAGTACACAGTTGAGCTATATGAAAATAGAAATGGAATTATTTGTTTATGTATCAAAATGAAAAACTCATAATGCCATATGCTTTTGATTTTGAGCAATCTTGGAAAAATCATCATAATCCTACAAGAACCATTTTGGGAACATCTCTAGATCTCCCAGACTTGTTTGGGAGATGAGTCAAAATTACAGGTTAGAATACAACAGTGTTCCTCAAACTGGTCCACAGACCCCATTTGGTTTCATATGAAATAGTCCAAGGGTTGCTAAGGAGAGTGCCATTGAATTTTAGTTATTAAACAGTTGCTCAACAGTCATCTACTTCAAACCATACCTAAACAAGGATCCCACTTGCAACATACATGACAGTCATCTAGCCTTTACTTGAAGACTTCCAGTGAAGGAGAGCTCACCACCTCCCAAGATAAACAGTTTTGCTTATGATTGTTATCATTGTTCAATTGTTTCAATTGTGTCTGACTCTTTGTGACCCTATTTGGATTTTCTTGGCAAAGATACTAGAATGGTTTGTCATTTTCTTCTCCAACTTATTTTATAAATGAGGAAACTGAGGCAAACAGAGTTAAGTGACTGGTCCAGGGTCACTTAGCTAGTGTCTGAAACCAGATTTGAACTCAAGAAGAGGAGTCTTCCTGACTTCGTGCCCAGCACTCTATCCACTGCATCAACTAATTGCCCTTTCATTTTTGTTCAGCTCTAATAATCTGACATTTTTTCCCGGACATCAAGCTTAAATTTGCTACTTTATAATTTCTATCTGTCACTCCTAATTCATCAAACAAAACTAGTCTAATTCCTTTTGCACTAATTCCTTTCCAGTTTTTGAAAACAGCTACTTATGTCCCTGAATCTTCTCTACTCTAAACATCCTCAGTTCCTTCTGCCAGCCTCATACTGCATAGTCTCACGACCTTTTAGCATCCTAGTTACCCCTCCCTGAAACCTCTGCAGTTAACCAATGTTCTTCTTGAACTGTGGTAAAATAAAGTTGTAAACATTTTTCCAGTCGGTCTCTCAGCTCCACATTTAACAGTCTCTCCTTACGAAGAGGCTTCTTTGATCCACACCAATTTTTAGCTTAATGGTGGATAAAAACCACAGTTTGCTCCTTGTTCTGAGTCATCTCCACTGTTCAAGTGCTGCTGTGTCAGCCACTGGGATGGAAGAGATGAGGAGCACATGTTCTGTGGCCCCAGAATGCCTACCTCCTTTCCATTTCCAGTTTTGTTTTATTTTTTTAATGGGATTTGTTTGTTACATTAAAATACCCAGGTAACTCCCTCCCTCCCTCCTCTCGCCCATCACTGAAGACACCATTTGACAAAAAGATATGTGATATGTATGTATAAAACTAAAGAAGAGAACCTATATGTCCTAAAATATTTATAGCAACTCTCTTTGTGGTAGCAAAGAACTGGAAATTGAAGATATATCCGGTTCTATTTTATTCAAAGGCTCTGCTTGGCATCTATTCAGGATCCAGTGTCCTGAGCAAACAGCAATGCCAGTCATATGGCATGTGAATCCCCACCCTGATCTAACACTTTTGTTAACTCTGTCACTTAAGATACAAAATGGGGAAGGGGATAAAGGCTGAGCCGCCACTTCTTCCAACCCCTGGGTCTTTTCACCATCTCAAAATTTGAATGTTAAAAGGCAAAGATAAAGTTGGGAGCTTCTGAACTTCAGAGTAATTTGGCCAAAGCATTGTACTCCCCTACCTCATTTCTCACACTCCAAGGTGCACCAATTTCTATTTCCATATTTTAGATAAGCTGAATATCCAAGGTCCCTAGCAAATAGCTTTGCTATTTTAAACAATATTCTAAATGCAAAATTCCAGGACTGTAAATCCAACATTTTGACCATTCCCATGTTGTTATAATAGGATATGGATTATATTATTTATTTTAAATAATACTTTTGAGGCACCTGGGTGGCTTAGTGGATTGAGAGGCAGATCTAGAGATTTGAAGTCCTAGGTTCAAATCTGGCCCAAGACACTTCCTAGCTGTGTGACCCTGGGCAAGTCATTTAATCCCCAGTGCCTAGCCCTTATCATTCTTCTGTCTTGGAATCAATACACAGAATTGATTCTAAGATGGAAGGTAAAGGTTTTAGAAAAAAAGATAATAAAATAAAATGATATTTTCACCTTAAGGTAAAATGAAAGGAAATAACAGTATCCTACCTTAACTAAATAATTTGGAAGATAACATCTACAAGATCTATGAATGAGAGGCCCTTTGATCTTGGAATTATAGAACATGGGTTCTAATCCTTTCTGACACTTAGACCCTGTGTGACCTTGGACAATTCACTTACCTTCCTTAAGTTTCAATTTCCAATAAAATAAGGGGCTTGGATTAGATGGTTTCTAATGTCCCTTCTATTTCTACAATTTATGATTCAACTACATCTGATTAAAAATGTTTTAAAAAAACATTGCTTCTAAAAAGCTTGTTTTAGGGATATACATGTGTATCTACCTATTTGTCTATATAATGTTATACTATAAGTTATATATACATGATATATTGTATATACGTATATGATATACTATGTATACATATATGCTATGTGTACTGCTATATTGTATACATTATATGTATATGAGATATATACATATAATGTTTATTGTATGCATATAAAATACATATATATTATATGTCTGGCAGATAAACACTGAGATGACTTCATTTTCATGTAGCATTATTGCCCTCTTGTGGAAGTTAATGAAAAGTTTAGCCTTGAGATATTCAGACATTAATCCAATATTTATCCAATATGTTATGTTTTTTTCTCCAGCGTTAGTTGTAAGGGATATAACAGAAACATAAGTCCTATTTTTGATGAATGCCTTACAAGTTCCTACATAACTTTAGAAACTGATTCAGAGTTTTCCTTGGGGGTAAAAAAAATGTCAGACAATGTGACTGAGTGGAAAAAGTTCTGGATTTGGAGTCAGAGATTCAGTCATTTTCAACCCTGTCCAATTCTTCATGATCCCATTTGGGGTTTTCTTGGCAAAGATTCTGGAGCAGTTTGTCTTTTCCTTCTCTACTTCATTGTACAGATGAGGAAACTGAGGGAAACAGGGTTAAGTGACTTTTGGCCAGGGTCACATAGCTAGTAGGTATTTGATTCTGGAACTGAACTCAAGAACTCTAGATCTGACACTCTATCCATTACACCATCTAAGCTGGGTTCAAATTATGGCTCTGCCACTAATTATATTTATGAATTTGGGCAAGTCATTTAATATCTCTGGGCCTAATTTCCTTCAGCTATCAAAAGAGATGAGAAGATTGGGCCAGATAATCACAAAAGACCCTTCTATCTCTAGATCTGTAATCCTAAGTAATTTCTTCCCTGTTATCTCATGTCATAATAAATATGCTTACATATGTGAAACGTTTTACAATTTTCCAAGTCCTTTGATTTGCATTATGTCTTTGGATCCTCACAATTATCTTGTGTGGCAGGGAGGGTAAATATATTTTATTCTTATTTTACAAAAGAGGAGATTGAGGCTTGGAGTGGTTATGTAGCTTTTATAAAATCATTTGGAGTAATAAATAGATTAGAGCCCAGGCCTCTGAGTGTCTCGTAGTCTATCTTTCTTTCCAAAACACCATGTTGCCTCTTGCTCAGCAGTTTGAGCATTTATAGAAGATCTGTCTAATACCCAAACAGAACAATTTCTTACCCTTTATGATGGCATCATACCTATCAACTAGAATAACCAAATTATGACCTACTACTTCTCCAAGATTTTGAAGATGATATTGCTTCTGTCTAATCACAACCTCCTTACTTGCAATTGCTACTATTTCCCTGGGGTGCCCCTTGTTAGTAATTTTCTAATTTCCTCCTAACACCCGAGGATGCTCAGGTTCCCAAGACCAAAGTAAAAAAATCTCTACCTTTACCTGAACTTTTCAGTGTAAAAAGTATTGAATTTGGCATATAAGGACTTGCTTTTTCACCATTTTCTCTTCCTAAACATGTTGTGGTATATAATTATAATGGAATATTATTGTACTATATAAGAAATGATGAGCATGATGATTTCAGAAAAACTACATGAACTGATACAAAGCAAAGTGAGCAGAACCAGAAGAACATTGTACATAATAATAACAATATTGCACAATGATCAACTGTGAGAGACTTAGTTATTCTCAGCAATACAATGATCCAAGACAATTATAAAGGACTTATGATGAAAAATATTGTTCATCTCCAGAGAAAGAACTGATGAAGTCTGGATGTCGATGAAAATATATAATTTTTCACATTATTTTCTTCATGTGTTTTTATTTTAACATGTGTCTACTCCCACAACATAGCTAATGTGAATATGTTTTGCACAACTATACATGTATAATCTATAGGCAAATTGCTTGTCTTCTCAAGGAGAGAGAGAATTTGGAACTCAAAATTTTAGGAAATTAGTTTTACAATTTATCTTTATGCGTAACTGGGGAAAAAGAAAATTTGGAGATGGGAGAAAAATAGATAGGTGCAAAATTATGAGGGTCTGAACTAGGGAAGGGGCTATTTGAATGGAGAGGAGATCTCTGCAACAAATGTATGGCATGTAAAACCCCTTTCGGTTCAAAATCTACGATACTATGATCCAGTGAATCACTCCTACTTTGCTTAGATCATCTCACCACTGTCTCCATCTAAACTACAGCCTACTAGAGTCTAGACTAAGGAAGCCCTCACAATTTCATTAGATTCCTTCACACTGCTGACATTTTTCTGTGAAGACTGCACCAATCCCTTAACCTCCCATTATCAACATAGGTCTTTTTAAATTCTCTTTGGGTTGTATTCCTTTGCTTTTTATTCCCCTTGGGTTTCAGAGTATTACTTGGAAAATATTCTGAATCAAACTGACTTTGGTCACTATAAATTCAGGTTATCCAAATTCCTCTAAGCCCTTGGTATTGATCAATAATCTTAACAGTATTTTATTGACTTCCTATTGTGCTCCTTGAAATGACTGGTAAAAACATCCTTTTTCCACAAGCCCTGAGTCCCATCCAATTCCCTGTCACCTAAAGAAGGTAATATTTGTCTCTGACATTAATGACCATAATAACATTGATAGTCATAAAAACACCATGAGTTTGTACAACACATAGTTTTCAAAGTGCCATATAATATCTCATATGATCTACAGTGCAACCTTTTTTTTTTCTTTTGAGGCAGAACAACTATGGCTTGGCCCATTTTACAAATGAGCAAGCTGAAATACTCAGAGAATTCATACTAGAACAATACTAGGAATGGAATCCAGGCTTTCTGACTTCTGGGTCAGGGTTCATTCCATTCCACATCCAATATCCTTATCAATTAGCTATTCTTACCCTGCTCTTCACCTCTATCTCTCTAACCATTCTCTTACTCCTTGATCCCTCACAGTCATTGATTCCTGTTCCTACAATTCAACTAAAATAGTTTTCTCCAGGGTCACACTGATGACCTCATACAAAATCTCATTATTGGAAAGGACTTCAGAGGCTGTCTATAGCCAGCACAAGAAACTAGCCCCACACCCACATAAGACTCTGTTCTGTAACATGGGCAAGTGGTAAAGCAATGAAAAAATCTTGGAGTGTTGAACTTAGAGTCATCAGACCTGAATTTGAATCTTGGCTCTATCATTTATGCCCTGTGTAACATTGAACAAGTCACTCAACCTCTCTAGCCCTCAATTTCCTCAATGGTAGAGTAGGGGCATTAGAATAGTCCTCCAATGTCTCCTCCGGGACTAGAACTAAGTCTTTATGAATTCCAATGAGATTCTTTTCTGTCCTCATTCTCCTTGACTTCTCATTCAAAACTATGAGCCACCTCCCCCTCTTACACTTTTCTAACCTTTTCTTACTTTCTCCTCATTCTCTCTCCATTCCTTAAGTATGGATTTTCCCCAGAGCCTAGTCAGCTAGTCAGTTCTCTCTCTCTCTCCCTCCCTTCTTCTCCCCCCCTATTTCTCTCTCTCTCTCTCTCTCTCTCTCTCTTTTTCTCTCTGTCTCCCCATCTTATCTCATCTCATCTTCTCTTCTCCCATGGCTTCAATTATTATATCAATATATCTGACTATTCCCAAACCTGTGTTCCCAACCACAATTTCATACCAGAACTCCAGGCCAATAATTCCAACTACTTGCTGGGTACCTATATCAGAATGTTCTGCCATCACCTCAAACTTGATATGTTTAAAACTCATCATCTACACAAATACATACACAGCATGTACAGAAGCAAACACACATGTATCCCTCTTTATTTCCCCCCAATATCTCTATTTTTATTGATGGCACATTTGACTCTACCAAGGATGTGTGGAGTTGTGATTCTACCAATTAGAACCTTGCTCTGAGTCCCCTCTTACAGCTAGCCCCACTTCCTTTTGAAGTGTTGAATTTCAATGGATGCCAACAGTAACCTTGACATAATACAATTGTTTCCCCATGGAAGTTATCCTTCTAATTCCTTGGATTTGTAAGCTCTGAGCCATCTTTGATTCTTGCCTCTTCATCTCTTTTCCTCAAACCAATCAGTTTCAAAGTTCTGCCATTTTTTAAATCTCAGAAACATTTTTATTTTTCCCCTTCTTTCCATTACCATTGCAACCAACCTAGTTCAGGTCCATTCCACCATCAGATAGCTATATGTGTTAGATACTTTTTTCCTTATTATATAACCAAAATCTCACTCTCTATAATTATCCAGTGATATCAGTTCTACTGTCTAAAGCAACACCAACTAAAGCATTTTCCATATGATCTCTTCAAAAATTTAAAGTAATCTGAGCCAAAGTTGGCAGCAATGCCCTTAGCCTGTATTCTCTATTCACAAATCCAGAGCAGGTATACTAGCATACCCATGGGATTCTTTAATCTTTGACTCACTATATCATTACTTTCATGATTGGAGGTATAATGAGAAGACTCATTTAGGTGAATTAATCAGTACCAATGACCAGATCTGTTGCTCAGATGTGCTATCTAACAAATAACAGTTTTTTAACATCTAGGTAGATCAGAAAACAGGAAGACAAAAAGAGTTTGAAACATTTATTATATAAATTTGTAGTCTCATAAACACTACATTTCATACAGTTCATTCTTTTTTGCTAAAACAGCTGACCCTTTTTTGTATATTTCCCCTGCTTTTGCTAGACTTTCTTACAATCTTTCCTGTTTCTGTCTCAGAGTCACTGTGCAATAAAGAGCACAATAAAGAAAATTAGAGTGCAATAAAGAGAATTCCCAGTAACTAACCATCATCATGTCTAACACCATGGAAAGAACTATCTATCTCTCCCTAAATATGTCCTACACCTCTTCTTGGAGCATTCCAGCAGCTTACTCATAGGCTATCCCTTCAGGGAACAGTGTAGTCTAATGAAAAAGAGCACCAGATCTAAAGTCAGAAGCCCAGAATTCAAATCCTGACTCCATCATTTACTACTTGGCAAGTCCCTTGGCCTTACAGAATATCAGTTTCCTAATCTATACAATGGGAATATTTATATTATTGACCTCACAGGGTTGCCCACAAGTTGTGAGGAATGTGTTTAAAGAACTTTGTCAATATGAGCTATTATTTTAACCACCAGATGGCACTGATTCATCTTGGCAGCTTTGAGTAAGTATGATTACTAGAGAGTCAAAGCCCTTCTGTCCTTCAACTCTGTCCTTCACAACAGGTCAGCACTACAAAGATGTATAGATTTGTGGTTCTACCAACTAATACTTTGCTCTGTCCCCTCTCAGGGATAATTGCACTTTCTTTTGAAGTGCCAAATTTCAGAGGATGCCAGCAGTAACCTTGGCATAATGGAGTTGCTTCCCCAAGGTAGTAGATGTAAATGCTAGAATTCTAAACACACCAGTTTTATTCATAGTAGAAAATTAATAAGTAAATAAACTATTTAATAAGAAGGAGACAGGGCATGATAACTAACAACAAATATTTTCAAACGGCCATGACATGCCTCAAAACCCAAAGTTCCCCTAGGCACAGGATCAATCTACACTCAGAAGCTCCAGGTATTTTATAATGTGAGCTCTTCCTAGAGCAGGCAAAAAGCAACATCATTCCCATGGGAGGTTCACCTTAGATTTCCCTTTGTATTGTCTCTAAGTGCAGATACAGGAGCTCTGTAGACAGAGCACCAGTTCATCCTCAGCATAGGACTGGAGGACATGGGATCAAGTGCATGCTGGAACTCAGGATGATTGATCCTTTCTATCTTGGAAATCTTGTCTGGCATCCAGTAACCCATCATGGATCAGGGTGAGCATAATCAGCAGCTAGCCTAGCAAGGGGGCATCCCTCCATCTCAGGTTAATGTATCCCTGTCCCTCTGGCCTTCATCTGCCATTCTCTCTGCTGTCCCTGTACCACATCACTTCCTTTCTCTCCCAGACCAAAGCTTCTACATCTTGAATCACTGGGAAGGGGCAGTTGCAGAGGGAGGGAACATTACACCACTGTTCCTCCAAGAAAGTTTTTAGGCCTCCACTTCCTTCATCTCTGCACTTTGAAAATATCCTCAGGAAGCAGCTACCCTTCGTCCTGTTGCCCAACTAGTATGTGGCTAATAATTTCTTATCTGGGTTCTTCTTGACTTTCCAGCCCTGTTTCCATTTTTCCTGATGCTAAGAATCAAGGCACGAACATCATATTCCTGTAATGGTGTCATTAATCAATGCAACAATGTTTACTCCTATTCCTAGTTTAAAGGAGGCAATTTTTGTCTCATCTTATGGTACATAACCTTAGCTAGACCCTTGAAGCTGCTCAACAAATCTTGTCCCTTAACTTTATTAATCTCTTATCTAATTTCCCACAAAATTTGTTCCATACATTTCCTTTTCTTTTTCCATAACTGTCAAACTTACTCTACAACCCACACCTTGAAAAGATTACTTGGCCTCATATTCCACCAAGAAGACTGAGGCCAGGATAAACATCCTAAGTTCCCCTACTCCACTCATCAAAACCTTTTTGTAGGGGGCAACTGGGTGGCTCAGTGGATTGAGAGCCAGACTCAGAGATGGGAGGTCCTGGGTTCAAATCTGTCCTCAGATACTTCCTAGCTATGTGACCCTGGGAAAATCACTTAACCCCAATTGTCTAACCCTTACTACTCTTCTGCCTTGGAACCAATACACAGGATTGTTTCTAAGATAGAAGGTAAGGACTTTAAAAAAAATCCTTTCGGTACATCATGTTCTCTCTCCTCTTTCTCTTTTGACATAAAAGAAAAGATGTTCTTACTATTTACTGTTGACTATTACTTACTACTTACGATTTACTAACACTAATTCCTCTCTTTATGTCCTTGAACCCATTTCTTTCTGCAATTATCCCTTCTCTCTTTCATGTCTTCAAACACTCCTACTTCCTTGTTATCTGCCTATAAGCATCCTCAGATTTTCCACAAGCACCATTGCCCCGAAAGTTCTCCTTTAGTCCTTCTAGCCCTATTGTCACAAATTTCTGTTCCTATTCACAGATAAACTTCATTTAAATAGAAAGAATGTTTCTACGTCCTCACTAGCCCCACTCTTCTCAACCCCTCCTCTACTACTTTAAAACGATTTGTCAAAGATCACCAGTCACTTCCTGAATCACCCAATCTATTGGCCTTATTAATATGTCCTAGTCTCTTTAACCTTTCTTTAGCTTTTGCCATTGTGGACAGCTCCCTCCTACCAGAAGCTCTTTCCTCCCAGAGCTCCTGGTTTGTTTGTTTTCCTTCTGTAAATGTTCCTTCTCTCTCCTTAACCAGCTCCTCTTCCTTCCTGATCTTGTGATGTGGTAACCTCCGAAGGCTCTGGCTTTAATCTTGTCCTCCACTTTACATCTACTTATCTGGCAATGTCATTCACTCCAACTGTCAGATACTTCATCCAGGAAGATGATTTCCAAATATATATTCTAGTCTTGGTCGCTTCCAAGAGCCTTCAGGACAGTTCCAGCCAGATGTCCCTCCAACATCTCAAGTTTAGCACGTTCAAAATCAAATTCACAACAGTAACCTTGAACTCTACTTCTCCTTCTGATTTCCCTATGTCTGTGGTGACCAAATCTTCCATGTTTTAAACCTTAAGATTTTCTTTACTCTTCCCTCTTTCTTTCCCTCGTATCACGTCACTGAGCAGATTATGTTGTTTCATCCTCTGAAAAATATCATGTATCCTTGTCTCCTTCCTGTTCTCATTGCCATCACCCTAGTATAGGCCCAGACTTTCACCTTCTCTGACTATTGCAGTAACTTCCTACCAGGTCTGACCACCACAGTTCCATCTTTTCCTTTGTTCCACTGCCAGAATGGATTTTCTTAAGCAAAGACCAGATCGTATCAATCCTTTTCACTAAAATCTTCAGTGGCTTCCTACTGCCAGTTAAAAGTTTAAGCTCCTCTCCTTGGCATTCATAGCGCTTTATAATATGGCACCTACTCTTTCAGCTTTACCTTGTACCACTCCTTTCCACAAGTCCACACTGTCATTTGATTAGACTAGTCTCTTATTCCCAAACAGGCTCTGAAATTTCATGCATTCTTTTTGCCTGTTGAATTCTTCTCTTTTCTTTAAAACTCAACTCAAAAATACCACCACCTCCAAGAAGCCTTTCTTGGTTCTCCCCATCCTATATTGGCAAGTACTTTTCACCTTGAAACACATATAATACTTCGTTTTGAAACACTCTTAAAAGACATACCATTTAATGTGGTATATCATAACTGTTTGTACTGTACTCCTTTCTTTCTCCTTTCCTTTCTATCATCCTTCCTTGCTCCCTTCTTTCTTTCCTTCCTTGTCTCCCCATCTCTTCCAGGTTGAAAGTACAAGAGTTACTCAAGGCCCAATACCACTATGGACCAACATTGGAACTTTGAGCCCCATTTCCAACATGAACCAATTGGTCCCTCTTTGGGCAAACTAGTGGCTACTACCCAACTCTCTGGGGCTCACTATACTGAAGCTGAACTAAGTGGTGACAGCTGATTGGCACAGTGCCCTGCAGTTCAGAACTCCTGAGCTAAAGCAATCAAGCATCAACCTCTCTGGTAGCTGGGATGCCAAGTTATGTCACCAAATCTACCCATCATAGCTTCCTTTTGATTGGTTGGTTGGTTGTTTAAAATACTTTAATAGACTTTTAAAAAATTATTTAGTCCCTCTCTCCCCTCCCCACATCACAGAAGTCACCATCTGATAAAATATATAGATTATGTTTTTCATGTTTACACTTAATTTATTCACAAATTATACTTTAAATCTGTAGCTGTATATAATGTCCTCTTGATTCTACTCATATCAACCCTCATTATCTCTTATAGTTCTCTCCAAGTTTTTAAAAAATTAATCTGCTCATCACTTCTTATGGCACAGTAATAATCGATCACAATCATATACAACAATCTGTTTATCCATTCCCCCATTCTTTGCTTTTTTTTCATTATCTCCTTGGAAAACAGACCTAGCAGTGGCATTGCTTGGTCTAAGGATATACACAGTTTTATAGTTCTCTGGGTGAATTCCAAATTGTTCTACAGAATAGTTGGATCAGTTCACATTTGCATTGACAATGTATTAATGTCCCTGCTTTTCCATATCCTCTCCAACATTTGTCATAAAATTTGTCATAAAATGACTTTCTGTCATTTTATCCAATCTGATAGGTATGAGATTATACCTCAGAATTGTTTTGGTTTGTATCTCCCTAATCAGTGGTGATTTAGAGCATTTTTTTCATGTACCTACATATGGTTTTGATTTCTTCATCAGAAAATTGCTATTCATATTTTTTGCCCATTTATCAATTGGTGGATGACTCTTATTGTACTTTTAACTTAATATAGTTTCCCTGTTTATTTCTTGTAATTACATCTATTTTAGTTTTAACTTTGTCAAAGATCATGATTGCTACTCCTACTTTTTTTTGTATCAGCTGAGGTAAATTCTGCTCCAGCCCTTTTTTTCACTCTATATATGTCTCTCATTTTTAAGTGTTTCTTGTAAACAACATATTTTTAGGTTTTTGATTCATTCTATCCATTTTCATTTTCTGGGTGAATTTATCCCATTCATGTTCAAAGTGATAATTCCTAGTTGTGTATTTCCTTCCATTCTATTTTTCCTCACTGTTTGTCTTTCTCTTCCTCTCCTTTTATCATATTCCCTCCCCAGGCATCCAATTATTCTTCTATTACCTCTCCAATTCACGCCCCTACATGGAACCCACTCCCTTATCCTCTCCCTTTGCCCTCCTACCTCTAAATCAACCTACTCTTCCAAGGTTCCCTCCCTTGTCCCTTTCCCATTACCTCCTAGTTCTTATTGTATTCCTCCTTCCAAAAGTTCCTCCCTTATCTACCCATTCTGCCCTTTTATTTCTTTTTATAAATTCCCTTCTAAAAATTCCAGTCTCACCAAATCCATCCATAATGGGTTCTTAATAAAAGTGTATATTTGTACTGTTTCATACTGTATTGTCTGTGCATTATCCCATTTGTTGCTATATATATATATATCTGAAATATATATATTTATATGTTGCTATATATAGAAATAGCTGAAATATATAATATATATTTCAGCTACTTCAAGTAGGAACCAAGGGTACCCTGTTACTTAACCATAGCCATCAGCCTTCAGCTAGCCTACAGCTATCTGGGTACAGAGTTCTCTCATATTGCTCTTGGGAGAATTTTCAGCTTCTTATTCCAATATAAACTATGGTCACCTTTCTCTTCTCTCCACAATATTCATTATATCCCAAAAGCCTCAATTTCTGTCACCAACAAAATTATATTCAACTAGATTTCTCTTCTAATTTCAAAATTAGCCTCTGTCTTGTTCATATATCACAGTAGATCTTTATTCATCTTAGATAATTTTTCTCTATGTCTGCCCACAAATCTTCCAGATAAGATCCACCCAATATGGTGAAGGGATTCCTCTCATGCTTTAACTATTTCATGAATACCAATATAGCTCTATCTCTCATTCTTTACATAATATTGATAGATGATATTTGTAGAATGCTTTAAGATTTGCAAAACACTTTAAATACACTGTATCACTGGTTCTCAGAACAATCTTTTATAGAACTAGAGATATGATTGTCCCCATTTTAGAGATGAAAAAATGAGACTTAGTGTAGCTAAGTGACTTGCTTGATGTCAAAAGGCCTCTCAAAACCTGTATTATATATGTCCGTGTGAATGCTATTTCAATTCTCTCAAAAGGAGAATGTGTGAATCTGTACCCTAAATAAAGGCTGAGATTTTGAGGGGAAAGGAAGACATCAATAAAAAATTTAACAATGTAACAAAAAAAAAATGAAGCCAAATAGCTATAATGATACATAAATACAGATGAAAATATATTTGCTATTATTACCATTTTGGGTCTCCAAGAAGAGGTGAGGGAATGTAGCTCCCTTCTTTCTTAGAAGAAGTCTATGGGAAGAGAAAGCTATAAATGTTGCTAGATAATGATGATGACTATGATAGGTCATAGTGCTTTGAAATTTGCAAAATGCTTTACATATGATATCATTTGATTGCTGAGATGAAGGCTTGTTAGTTTTGCTTAAGTACCTTTTTTTTGTTGTTGTTACAATGGAAAGTTCAAAAGTGGGAAAGGGAAGCCTGTCTCCAGAAATTAGTGACTATAAAGTTTAACACAAGTATTTTTTGCTAATTTTTATATTCTCTGGTCTCCAAAATGTTCTGAATGGTAACTATTTATATTTTTGTCTTAAAAGAATTGACAAGATTTATTTTAAGAATTTTGTTGTTCTCCTTTAATGGAAAACTCTAAAGTAAAAACTAGCAGGTGTGGCAAATTCATTTGAGAGAGGAAAAGAGCAAGATGCAAAGCTCTTCCATGGACCGCTCTGCTCCTGATGTAAACACTGCAGGGAGTAAACCTGTCTCCCTCCCATATTGGTAATATGGAGAAAGGAGAATACTACAACCCCACCCCTCCACTTTTGAATCTCAGCACCCTGGGACAAAGCCCCCTTCACCCTATTCTAGTGATGCTCCAGAAGATTCTTTGGGTCTCACCCAAACAAGATTGGGAGTCATCCTGTTAATTATCTGAGGGCATAACCTTGATTTCTGTGCCTCTTGCTTTTTCATTTTAATAGCCAAATTAAATATAAATTCCAATAGAGTTTGTATGAAGACTACTAGAGACTGTTTTAAGCATTTTAGGGCACTCAGATATTATATGGCTTCTCTTAATGCATGTCTACAACCCTTGAGCAGGAAATCTTAGAGAAATCAGGTTGGAAGTGGAGAACCCTGAGTATCTTTTATCTAATCTTAAAACAACTAGGCAGTGAACATGCTGATAAAAGTAACAATGCATATTTTAAATAAGTAACTAAATTCTACCAAGAGAGGAACTGCTCATTTAAATAACAATCTTAAATGAAAACAGGACTTCCTAAGATTCTTAAAAGACATAATTTTGTGTATTGTGAAAAAGTCTTGGAATTTGAATACATTTATGAGTGTTAGTGGTGGTGAAGTGGTATGAGAGAAACGGCATTGTTCTTCGACATAAGGAACACCAGGTCTTTAATGGTGATAGATAGGGGGGGAAATTATCTGAATACTTGAGGAGTTATGTCTAGCTGGATCAGTGAGGTACACTGGGGCTAGCTATCTGACAGATCTCTTTTCAGATATTGACACAGCCCAAATCAAATTTCTCATGCATTATAAAACAGTCTTCTTTGTTCTTTAAATTTCATGTTTCTCCTTTGCTTTACTGTATTATTTAAACAAAAAAAAATGACAATCCAGGACACTGAATAAAAAAAAAATCATTAATATCAAAAGAGAAATAGAAAAACAATTTTCTTTAATAAATTGGGAAATCAAATAGAAAAAAATGAGTAAATAGAAAAAGAACTACATCTAATAAATAAATATTAAAAATATTCCGTTCCATCTATTTATCACTAGGCTAGGCTCCTCTAAGAAAACAGATTGATAATATAATAAATGAAATTAGCATTATTTTCTACTTGCCTGGCTTAAATTGTTACCCACCCTCAGTGAACAAGTGACTGATCATCACATAACACACAATAATAGAACACTCCAGAGTGTTCTGCTTTCAGAATCACCAGATAAATAATAAAGAGCTCTTAGTGGTTCCACAATTGATAAGAGTGCTTCGACTAAGATTAGTAAACATTTTGCATTTTCTTTTGAAATATTATTTTTTTGCTCATTATTTAAAAACTAGTTTAATAACTTCTTGGAATATTAATTCAGAAAATCCATTTATTCTTCCTTAAAATTTTGTTCACAGACACATACACACACACAGGCAAAAACATAGCATACCAGTGGGGAAAAGATAATGCAGAAGGCCTTAACTTACAAAGAGGAATCAGGGCTAGAAAATCACAGGGAATGCATTCAAGTTGTTAGAAATTTTGGAAACTGTACCACAAAGCTACTAATCTCCTCAGAATAATGATGTGTGTTCTTAATAGGTAAGCATTATGTCCTAAAAAGTAGCAAAGAAAATTTCTGCTGAGATACCTGCTGACCATACCAAAGGTTTTTTTACTCTAGTATTAGATGAGTGGTCTCTAGAAACAAATTCTATCCATTGTTATATTTCTGAGTCTATCTTACCTCAGATAAAAAATTATGTCTAAACATTTAGGAAATAGACATAAAAAGTAATTTTTGAAAAAAAGATTACACATATGTATCATTTTTGTTAAATTAAAAAATATTTACTTGATTAATATTCTCATTTATTTCTGGCTTTTTCCAAATTAGATAATGAGATCTTAAACCCTTAAGAGCTGAAAGAACCTATTAGATTAAATTAAAACTATTACAGATAGCCTTTTCCAAGTTTTAAAAAGTAGCAATAGAGTCGAAAAATTCCTGAAAGATAATAATTTTTACAGCATTTTTAAGGCTTGTGAAGTACTTTGCATACAGTATCTCATTTGATCCTTATGACAATGCTGAGAGGACATTTTACAAAAATGAAACTCAGAATGAGAGGGTAAGTGATTTGCCCAGAATTATACAGCTAGTAAGTGTCTAAGGCAGAAATTAACTCAGATCTCCCTGAATCCAAGTCCAGCACACTAGCCACTATACCACATAGCTGACTTCTAGATATGAAGGAAGAATAAAGTTATTAATTGTATTTATTTAAATTTTTCATTTTTAAGAAATTCTTCTTCATACCAAAACTAATTCCACTGAAGTTGAAGCCACTTTCTCTTCTCAGATGAGAAGAAAAGTAGCTAGCAAACTTTTAATTATCTCTTCATAAACTGCATGCCACTAAAACAGACGAATGTTATTTCCTTTTCCCTGCTCTACCCTCCCCCAACCCCAGGAAAATTAAGAGCTAAGCATGGTTCAAATTAGGACTTGTTCTCAGGCCTCCCTTGTTCCATGATTCTGACCCTTTTCTCACCGGTTGGAACACCACAAAGTGTATAGTTTCCTAATAAAGTCTTCCACTCCTTTTAGCAAAACTAGTATTTAGAAGTTCTGACAACTCATTCTCTCTGAGACATAAATATCTGTTATTTTCCATATGTATTTATATCTTATCCATGAATAAAAGCCTTATAGAATGAAGCTCTATAGAATTTGGGGACCCTTAGGCTAAAGGAGAGAACTGGGGGGGGGGGTCATATGGAGGCTTTCTGCAAAATCCCCAAAATTAAAACCAAATTAAAATTAAATTAAAATGGTCCCCTATGTTACCTGTCCCACATTGATCAGCAGCAATTCTACACTACATGGAAAACACTCAAGCCAAGATCTTTTATCTGCACGTTTTATTTTACAGGCTTCTACCAGGAAACATTATAAATTTAAGAATGGCCATACGGGGGCAGTTGGGTAGCTCAGTGGATTGAGTCAGGCCTAGAGACGGGAGGTCCTAGGTTCAAATCTGACCTCAGACACTTCCCAGCTGTGTGACCCTGGGCAAGTCACTTGACCCCATTGCCCACCCTTACCACTTTTCCACCTATGAGACAATGCACAGAAGTTAAGGGTTTAAACAAAAAACAAACAAACAAACAAAAAAGAATGGCCATAATTCATCAGTAAACTAAGTTACACTGATGACAAAAAGACAAATGCTATTCATTGAAAACAGCAAAACACTGAACCATAAGAGAAGGTGCTCGTAAGGCCATTGAGCATGAAAACTTTTGTGAGATATTAAAATAGCACTTTGAATTTTTTATCATGTTTAGTCACTGAAGATATTTAGAAATACAGGTACAAGAAAACAGGCAGACAGTTGAGGCAATGGACAGAATACTGGGACTGGAGTTAAGAAGACCAGAGTTCAAATCCAGCTTTGTGACC
The DNA here is from genome assembly GCF_016433145.1 of Gracilinanus agilis. Taxonomy (NCBI): domain Eukaryota; kingdom Metazoa; phylum Chordata; class Mammalia; order Didelphimorphia; family Didelphidae; genus Gracilinanus; species Gracilinanus agilis. The sequence goes on from NC_058130.1 coordinate 427,078,433, forward strand.
TTGGGCAAATAACTTAATTACTGCCTCCTTCAGAATCTCCAAATGTAAAATGGGAATAATATTAACCTACCTCCCAGGGTTGATGTGATCATAATATGAGATAATAAGCACTTAGCACTGTCCTTGGCACATAGCAAGCACTTACATTTTTGCTTCCTTTCTTCCTTATGACTCTTAGGGGATTTTGAAAAACAAGTTATAGAAGGAAAACCATCTAGTCAGACTATGTATAATATTTCTTTTCCTTCTATAATCTACTTATTAGCATCTCCTAAGGCAGTGATAGGCAAACTAAAGCCCACAGGCCAGATGGAGCCCCCTGAAATGTTCTATCTGGCAGCACACTATTCCTAATCTGAGGAATACAATGAGCAGGATACAATACAATGAAACTTCGAAAGAGTTGCCTTAGAAACAGACTGACAGATGAGCATTTCCTTTCCTTTGGCCCCCTCTTTAAAAAGTTTGCCCATCACTGTTAAAGGTTAAAGACCAAAACTACTATTTTTTCTTTGTAGACTATAGACATTTCTATTAGGCTACAATACATCTTATAATTCTATTATTGGTCACATCCAATAGTCATTTGTGGAGAGATATTAAACCCTTTTTAAGAAAAAGGTCAGGGGCAGCCAGGTGGCTCAGTGAACAGGGAGCCAGGGCTAATGACAGGAAGTCCAAAGTTCAAATCTGGCTTCAGACATTTCCTAGCTATAAGACCTTGGGCAAGTCACTTAAGCCCCATTGCTTAGCCCTTACCGCTTTTCTGCCTTAGAACAGGTACTTAGGATTGATTCTAAAACAGAAAATAAGTGTTTAAAAAGAAAGAAAGGAAATAGGTCAGGTTTTGAATCAAAAAGGCTCAATCTTCTTAATAGAAAGTTGCTTTCTGTCCAGTTCACAACTCAGTACTGCCCCCTTGTTCTAGCCAAAGTTGGAGTAAAGGGGCATTGGGATGTATTATTACATTCCACCATTCAAACAGTTAAAAGGCAACAAAATATTGAACTAAAAGCGATTTGAATGTGTTAATGGTTCCATGGAAGGGAAGGCTGGAAGGTAGGACTATACCAGGGGACTTTGGGCAGTCAAAGGAAAACCTAAGGTTTTAGGTTCAAGGAGAATCAACAATTTAACACTCACCAAGTGTTTTCCTCATGTCAGTCCCTTGAGAATAAGATTATGAGCAATCTAGAGATCAAATTTTCTTTCTCCCATGTTCCAGTCTCTCAATCATAAGCTACCTATTGGATATTCCCATTTCTTTATCTCCAGATAGCCCTCATTATCTTTCCCCTGAGACCCTTTTCTGAACTTTGGTTTCTGTGCAGGGACCACAATCCTTCCAGTTGCTGCTTCACAATGTTGGAGTCCTTCTCAACTCCTCCCTCATCCCCCATGTCCCATCAGTTTCCATGTTTTGTTGCCTGTATCTCCACATCTCTTGCATCTTCACAACCACTCTCATTTAGACCCTCCATACCTTTCACGTGAACTACTTAATTCAAGAACCTCCTAACTGGTCTCAAGCCTCTCACTTCTCCAATATATCTTTCACATAGCTGAAATTCCTATTGACATTCCTAAAGTACAGGTGAGACCTTGTCATTTCCCCATTCCATAAGCTCTGTTGGCTATTATTTCTAGATGCAACTATAAAGTCCTCTGCTGGGCATTTAAAGCTGTAGAAAGTTAAAATAATCTGAACCGAACAACCTCTTAATCTTAAAGAAAAAAAATTTTTGGTCTAAAGCTCTGAATTGTATCTCTCTAAGGCCATGGGTGGCATCCTCCCTCCTCTTGTGTACCATGCTAGCAGACGCTGTACATGAGCATTTTAAACTTATGGTTACTCCTGGAGGCAAAAGACATCGACCTCTTGTCCACATTGAGGTCTGAGTCCACCAATCATTGAGATTTGGGAAAAGGACATCACGAAGAACACAAATCGTCAGAGGGGGCACTGTCTTCCTTTGGAACCATGAACTAGAGAAGGCAAGAAGCCAGCCACACATGGCTCATGCTTCTCTTTCTCTGGTCATTTTTTGCTATTTAATAATAATAAATTAAGATGCAGTATCTAGAGAATTTTAAATGTAAGTCCTTTACTACCTGACTCCAACCTACCTTTCCAGCCTTATTCAATATCTATCTTAATTAATCAATCTCCTTTGTTATTACCCACACAAGATTCCACTCTTGTCCTCCATGACTTCGCACAGACTACCTCTTTACCTGTCTCTTAAAATCAATTCAAAGGAATTTCTTACCTGAGGCCTTTAGAGTTGCTGCCAACCCCTCAAATTACTGTGTACTTATTCTGTACCTACTAATATAGATTGTCACCTTCATTTGACTGTAGGATCCTTGAGGACAGGGACTGTTTCATTTCTGTCTTTGTATCCCCAGTCCATAGTGCAGAGTCTGCCACATAGAAGATGATAAATGTTTTATACAATTGATTTAACTCCTTGTATATTTGAGTAATTAGACCCCTGTCAGAGTTTTTTGTTATAAAGATTTTTTCCCAATTTGTTGTTTCCCTTCTGATTTTGA
>NC_058130.1:427090723-427260955 GCF_016433145.1 Gracilinanus agilis
AGGACAGCTTTTGTTTTGAACCCAAGAGTAGGCTGAAAGGATCTTAGCAGATAATGGGAAAGAAATGGATGAGTTATTGTTCTATACTTCATAGAATCAGCATCTAAGGAAACTGTATTTTGTCGCGATGAAAACAGAAACGCAGAGATCGAGGAAGGTTTAGCTGAATATCTGCTCACATGGAGAAGAGGACTGGTGATCATAACCATCATTTTCTTTACAAAGAGAGATGCCATGTTTTAGCCAAACCTAGGGGGAAGAAGAAAAACAAATTTACTTCCCCTCTGAGTGAGTACTTATAACCTTTCTTTCATTTTTTTAATGTTTTTATTGCTCAAAGCTTAGACAAGGTAGTATACATTATAATTATTATCAAATGCCCAGTCCCATTATAATAAAACTCATAGGGAGCAACTGGGTAGCTCAGTGGATTGAGAACCAGGCCTACACATAGGAGGTCCTCGGTTCAGATGTGGCCTCAGACACTTCCTACCTGTGTGATCCTGGGCAAGTCACTTAACACCACCTGCCTATACTGCTCTTCTGCCTTAAAACCAATACAAAGTATTGATTCTAAGATGGAAGGTAAGGATTTAAAAAAAAAAACAAAAACCTCATAGCCTATTCATATTCTTCCTTGGAAAGTTTTTATCACAATGACATTAGAGATAATGACACTGAAGAGGGAAAAGGGCAACGTTCAACCTCCCCAGAAAAAGCAAATAATAACAGAAAAAAGATATCACATGATAATAGGCAGACAATACTTTCCTTCTATTCTCAACACCCCAACTTACCCACACATACACACATACTTAGACAGAAAAACACCCCTTTGGATCTATAGATTCTTTTAGTATTTTGCTCTGTTGAATAGTTTTTAGATTTATTTTTCTTGGGGAGCTAGTTAGGATATTTGGGATAAACTGGGAGAGAAGAATTGAGGGTCAACTGCAACTTGATGGCAAAACAAAAGCTTGAGCTTCTGTTCAGTTCCCCTGTAAAACTACTTTTCTCAGAGGAAATAAATGTAGAAAATTAAAGAGCTTGATGCTATAACTGGAACATTTAGGTACCCTTTATAATATGTTCTAAGAAGTAAAAAATTTCTCATTGCTAATATACTTATCAGCTAGCTATTTTACCACAAAATGAAGAACTTTGGCAATAGGGAATTTACTATCTTCCAATCAGCCCACTCTACTTTGTTGTTGTTGAATCATCTCAGTCTTGTGTGACTCTTCCTGACCCCAGCTGGGATTTTCTAGGTAAAGAAACTAAGGTGGTTTGCCATTTTCTTCTCCAGCTCACTTAAAGATGAGGAACTGAGGCAAAGAGAAAGAAGTGCCTTGTCCAGGGTCATACAACTAGTAAGCATCAGAGGCCAGATCTGAACTCACAAAGATGGGTCTTCCTGACTTTAGGCTGTGCTCTATACAACACGTTACCTAACTGATCCTTTGGAAAAGTTATAATTTGGGTATGTTCCTTCTTTATATCATGTCTAAATTTTCCTCTTTGCAACTTCCACCCACTATTCCTAGTTCCAACTCTCTTGGGGACAAATAGAAAAGAATCTATTCCCTCTTTTAGAGTATATTTTTTCAAATACCATGTCTACTCTTAGTCATCTCTATCCTAAAGGTCTTCAATTCCTTCAACAAGTCCTTATATTGGAAGCCCTTCACCAATCAGGGAGCCCCCCTCTGGATATTCTCCTGCTTATTACTGTCTTTCCTAAACTATGGTGTCCAAATTTGAACACAATATTCCAGATGTGGTCTGACCAGGGCAGAGTAAAGCTATACTTTCACATTCTTATTCTAGTAAGCTATGCCTCTCTTAACCAAGATTATCCAAAACCTGTATTTGAGGGCTTGTACTGAGCTTGTAGTCCACAAAAACATCTAGATCTTGTTCAGACTGCGATAAGAGCCATGACCCTTGTGCCCATCTTTTATTTATAAGGTCATCCTGGAGGGTAGAACATTTACTTTCTCCCTACTAAACTATTTAGGGGTTCAGAATTATCAACTGACAGATAAATGAATAGATAACGTGTACATGTGTATATAGCATGTATGTATGTCATGTGCACATACATCATGTGTATGTATATGTAAAATATGAGTATATCAAATTATCATGTGTGTACTGAATTTTAGTTTAACATTTTAGGAAGAATATTGATAAGCTAGAAATCATGTAACAGACTTAGGGCTGAGTTGAAGAAAGGGGATGGTTAGTCTGAAGATGATTTAGGGCCATGATACCTTTCCTCAAGTATGTGAAAGACCTTCACCTGAAAGATGAATTACTTGTTTTGCTTACCAGAATGCAGGTCTAGAAGCAATCATAGAATTTGCAATAAAGCAAATTCAACCTTAACAATTAGAGCTGTTCTAAAATGTAACAGACTTTCTTTCTCCAGAAGTAATGATTTTTTCTTTACTAGAGGTCTGTGTTTTGTAGAAAAGGAGATTCTCAGTCAGGTGCAGGGTGTCCTGGAAAGCCTGTGGCCCTTTCCAATTCCATTTCCATGGCACACTGTGTAATATACTTATTACATTTTATCAATGACTTCAAATTTTAAGCTAAAACTCTAATAATTAAAAGTATGGCAACATTAGCAAACATTTCCTCTAAGTTTTCATGTATCCAGGTGTATGCAGGAGAATCTGTATGAGGATTACCACATTTGATCTCTAAAACAGTTCTAATCCAGTGAACAAGGTAACTAAAGGTTAGGTTCTATATGAGATTATAAACTTCTTGAGGTCAGAAATCATTTAATATACCTTTGTAATAAGTAATAATAACAATACTTAGTTACATTAATGTAGAGCAAGGAACTTATTTTATCTCAGTTTCCTAATTCTATAACATTAAGGGCTGCACACACAAAGGGATAAATATGTGTTCTATGAATAAATAAATGACACTTTAAAGGTTGGAGAAAAGCAACCATGTAGTTGGGGTGGTGCAAATGTGGCCATCCACATTCTACCCAATGAGAATACTGAGGCTAAGGGGTTAGATGTTTTGCCCAGGCTCACATGTCAAATTTTGCTTCTGATGATGAGCAAGTGGTACATACTTAATAAATGCTTGCTGATTTGACTTGACTCTGGTGATTACTATTCCTATGACCCTGGACAGATACACTGAACCTCCCTAGTCCATAGCTATCCCAGCTATAAAATGGGAGACAGGGGCAGGGGCTTGGGATTGTATGTACACTCTCTGGTGTCTTCCAATTCCAGATCTATTTTATAATTAATAACTATTAATAATTATAGCTAACATTTAAATAATAATTACTGGATTCCAGGCATTGTATTAAGTGCTTTACAAACATTATCTTATTTGATCCACACAATCACCCTGGGAAGTAAGGTTCTATTATGATTCTCATTTTACGAATGAGAAAACTGAAAACAAACAAAAGCTAAATGACTTCCCCAGGTCACCCAACCAGAAATCAAATTTGAGATCAAATTTGAACTGGGATCTTCCTGACTCCAGACCTGGTGCTCTATACACTGCCCCAATTTAAAATCTATTGCTTTTATGAGGATAAAAGAAAAAGAATGAAACAGTCCCTAACAGGAGGAGCTCACGTTCTACTGGTAAGGTATCAGGGCAGAGATGCAGCACAGAGGTCTTGGGACACTCCAAGTCCAGTCCTCTTTGTACTGCACCACCCTGGCCCTCAGGTACCTGGAGCAGAGTCCCTAAGGAGAGTTTGTGATGAAGAACAGAATCCTCACTCCGTAAGCCCCATTAACCACTGCTAAGAAAGCACCACATCAAGGACTTCAGGTGTACAAGAGGTACTCGTACTCGACTGTTTGTCTTCTCAATGGTGGGGGTGGAGCCAGAGAAAAGGAGGGAACTGGAGACTCGACATTTAAAAAAAAAAAATGTTAAAGAAAAAATTTTTTAAGTTAAAGAAAGTGGCTGCATCCACGCGTCTGAGGATGGCTTAACCCCAACCTATCCAAAACATCCCAACAGCCCTGTGTGATGGCTATGACTGGCCTGAATTTATCCATTTTACATATGAGGCAACTGAGGCTGGGAAAGATGAGACGCCTTGCTCACACAGAGACTGTGGTAGGTACGTAACAGTTTGTTTAAGTCCTCACAGATGGAAGGTCTGCCGAGAGCAAGAGAACTGAGTACAGGTCACGCTCAGGGTCATTCCCAGGGACCGCCCCCGCCAAGAAAGCGCTGCAGGCTCGGACCCAGCCGGCAGCTCAGTCCGCGGAGTGAGGGCACGGCCCCTTTAAACAAAGGGAGGGGGAGAGAGAACCATCCTCTCCTCTCCTCCCCTCCCCTCCACGCCCCACCCCCACTCCCACAACACATTAGAGCGTGGCGTCCGGAACTCGGGCACCAGGATGGCACGAACCTGGAGCGGGCGGCGAAACTAAAAGATCCCCTACGCACACGTGGCCCGCGCCCGGCAGCACCCTCCACGTAGGATCACTGCTACCGAGTCAAAAGCAAAAGTACGTACCTGCGACAAGTTGCCCGAGAGCTGCTGAGAAACCGTCTTGCTCCTAGCTCCAGTAGCTTTGCGCATGTGTTACGTCTCGCGTCATACGCAGGGAGGCAAGTGAAGCCGTAAAGCTGACGCTCTTTTTCGCCCTCCAGGAGCAAAGATGGGTCCTTCTGAGGTCCTGTAACTTGCTGGCCGTGGTGCCCAGACCTTCGTGCTAGGAATCCACCCTTATGAAGGAACTTCTGGAAAGAATTTCCTAAACCAGCAAAATTGTCGTGTGTGTATATATGTGTGTGTGTGTGTATGGTTTTATATATATATATACATGTACATATATATATGCAGCTTTTATGTATAAAAATAGAAAGATTTTTAATATAAATATACAATTTGTAAAAGAAAAGACTTGAACATTTACAAGCAAGCATAATATATGTACTTAATTTTGAAACCAGGATAATTGATGCATGTGCTAGAAAGCATAAATGAACCAGGACAATTTATATACACCTATATACTTCTGTTAATTGTGTGTGTGCTGGATATATGTGTGTGAATGTGTGTCAGTTGTGCTGGTTTGGGAAATTATTTGTGTATACTATACATATGTATATGACATATATATGTAAGTATATGCTTATATATATGTTCATCTTTTCCCTTTATAGAATATAAGGTCCTTGAAGACAGGGATTGTTTGACTTTTTTCTCTTTGTCAGCAGCTATTATAGATGTTTGTAACATTAGAAACTGTTATTGAATGCTTGTTCATCGATTAATTTTTTGGTTTGTTTAGAAGAGGGAGACAGGAGAGGATTTGAAATAATCCAGGTAGGCAGGGGATAATATCTTCTTCCCCCCCCCCCATCCCCCACCCCACCCCCGAGAAAAAAAAAAGGTTTTTTCCAGAGTCACTGGAGTGCCCAGACAACAGTAATGAAATTGCTCGTGGTTGTTCAATTCTAATTAAATTAGACTCTATGCAATAATAGAGGACAAAAAGATAGTAGGGTAGGATCTTATAATTGGCACTGGGAGGGACAATAATCTAATCCAAACCCTTTATCTTACCTTTTACTTATTTTTCAGTCAAAAAAACTGAAAACCAGAGAAGTTAAATAACTTGGTCAAGGTCACACAGACATATTTGACAAATGGTAATCTAATTCTTGCTTCAAATTTTTTAATGAAGAAGAACCCACTACTTCCTCACGAAACCCATTCCTTTTTGGGACAGCCTAGTTATCAGAAAGCATTTCCTCAAAACAAGTCAAAAAAAGGCCTCTTTGCAATTTTTAGTCATTGATCTCAAGCTTTAGGCTTCTTGTCCCCAGGCCAAGTAGAATAAATCTCAGAAATCATGTAATCAATCTAATCTAGTTCAGGAACATTTTATTCCCTTCCTTTCAATAGCAGTTGAAAGAACTAACCATAATTATCTTCAGACATTGGTGTTGGCTCAAGGTGTGAACTCCTCTTGAGATCTCTATTCCTCCTCCCCCTCTCTCATTTCTGAAGATGAGGAAAAAGTCCCAAAGTCCTTGCTTTAAAGAGATCTGCTTGCTTAGTGTTATAGGCAAATTTATAAGGTAAGATATAAAGATAGGTAAAATATATATGTAGCAATGCATAGGCAGCAGGAGGTAAGAACTTGGCTGAGTGACATGGACATTCTGTGTAGAATGCAGCAGGAGCTGAAGAAGGTGGTTGAGTGATGAATTATCAAGAGCTGAAGTAAGGAGCTTGGCAGCTGGGATCCTGTTAGTCGTCTTTATCCTGAACTTTTGGAGACCTTAGGTGATAACATCCAGCAAGTGCCTAGACTGAGGAGAGGACAAGTCACTGTAATTGGGTGGACCAATTACAGAGTACCTTTAACCTTAGTTTGTGGGTTTACTAGCTGACCAAGGATTTGTTCCAGTACCTGTACCATCAAGGATTCAGCTTGGAACAGTATCTCCTGTGGCATAAGAAATACCCTTGTCTCCAAAGCCCTTAGCAGCCACTCCTATTCCAGCCAGACTTTCTGTCTGTGCTAGAGCCATAGAGAAGCTAGCCATTCTAACTGACAATAGGCTGTGTCCTCTTTATTAGTTTATACCAAACCTCTCCCACCTTCCTTCCCTTAACTTTATTAAACAGTTTATATAACTTCCTGTTTATTTCCTTCTCCACAACCAACAAGGACCCACTATTGTGTAACTTAACCCTTGGCTAGAGTTAGAGGGACAGTTGGTCTCAACTGCCACTCTCTCAGTCCTGTCACCGCTCATTCCCAAGCTCTGTCCTTTATTTGTGGGAGTGGGTGTGATTCCCTTGTGTTATTTGTGTCCTGGCAGTCAACGAATTCACCCCATCATTCCTCCCTCTCCCTCTACTACTCCCCAGTGTTTTGTTTACCTGCTACATTAGAGATAATAAGATAAACTCATATAGGTTAAATCTAGGTCAAATGTCTAAGTTCTATGTGGTATCCTTTTTATGTAAAATTTAAAAACTGAAAAATACAGATTGTAAATAAAATCCATAAACTACTTTGAACCCCTTCAGTGCATCTGCTACTAGTTGCATTTGGCATAATCAATTAAACACAAGTCCTTCATACACCAGCCCTCATCTCCTTATCATACACTATGGCAAAATACAAATTTGGGATGCAATTAAAATTAACTTAATCTAATAAATAAACAGGAAGATTTGAAACAAAAACACTTAGTAATGAACCATGCTGCTAGTTGCATATGACAAGGGGAAAACATAGAAAGTAGTAAATTAACTATTTTTCAGTGGTTTCTCTAAGTAGCCACAATTAATTTTCTTTTGACTATATTCTCTTATACTGAACTATGAATCAAGGAAAGGAAAAGGCACTAGAAGCTACAAGGTTTAGAATCAGTCTCCTGTAAAGTATCTTCTGTCTTCTGCTGCTGCTGAGACCATTGTGCCTGCCACTGTTCTTACTCTTCAACTCCCTGCCCAATTATCTTCTGTCATGTCCCTCTCTTGAGCAATTTAAAAACTGCCACTATACTGGAAAACTCCACTAGACAGTTCCAACTAGGATCTTCCTCTGGTCCAGAGTATGAAAGAAGTTCAAATTCCAGGGTCTTTATAAAGTTAGACCCCTTTGCAGGGCAGTTGGTACAAATCATGCCAAAAGGGCTGTTACTTATATAAAGAATCATCTTGTAGACCTAGTAAGAGAAACTATTAAGATTTTATCTACCTATCTACTTACCTGTTATCATCTCTCTATGTCTTTATAAAGGCACACATACACATATATACACACTAATATATGGATGCTTACATATATTTATTACTAAGAATCATCATTATTATTATTATACAATTATTTTTTTTGTATGAGCGAGCATATTACAGGTGAAAGCCAGGCCAAATTTCTTATAAATATGGGATCCTATCCCCTAAAAACATTTTTCTTTACAAATGGAGCTTCTATTTACATGTAGGACTTATTTTACATGTAGGACTTCATCTGCATACGTGGATTTTATATATCTTTGATATATGTATGGAAATTGTGTCTCTAGCTTCTTTAAATATGCTCTGTCTACATGTTAGACTAAGTAAAATTTCACTAAAATAGCAATCCAGGAAGAGCTGTGTCTATAATTATCAAAGATAAGATTTCTTTAAATATGGAGTATTACTTCTAGATTCAACAATACGTAGACCCAATGCCAGGGTATAAACATTGATAACTCCAAGAAATTAAAAAGATTAAAGGAAAACTTCCAATGTATTGGATGGATCTACTTTAGAAGATTTACATAAAGACAAATACAAGAATTGCCCAGAGTGATGTCTTGGAAGAGGTGAGATGTCATCATCTGCTCAATGAAGAGACTGGATTAGATGATTTCTGAGGGAATTAATTACAAATAGGGAGCCAAGATGGCATAGTAGTGTTAAAAGGGAATATGGGAGATCCTGTATGATAAATGTAACTGGTGACCAGGGTTTAGTGTAATAAGCCTGATCTGACAGGATATCTCCCTTTGAGACAGAGAACAAATGCCAGTATAAATAGGTGGAGGGAACTACAGCTATCTCTAACAGATACAGGGAAACCCTTTTAGGAGATGGAATAGACTTTTGGCTAGGACTTGGCTCAACCTAGCCCTCCAAGGATTCCCTCTTCTGCCACAGACTGCTAACTGTGATAATTAGATTAAGTCTACACTGCCCATCTTTAGATTTAATCACCAAAGGTGAGAACACCTCCAATTCTGGGAGGTCCGTAACACAGGTGTGCTAGAGTGGGTGACAAATCAGAATCAACTGACTGTCCCCTAGGCAGTCCTATGAGAAGCATCTATTGTGATTGGACACGCAAACTAGGGGAAGGCATAGGAAGTGATGCATAAGTAACCCCTTTAAAAGGAGAAGGTCTTTTGCTGGAGAGGGTCTTCTAGTTTTTCCTGGTTCATGGAGGAGTGCTGGCTAGAACACTGAGACCTTGGTGAGACTGCTTTCAATATCTTCTTTTGAATTCCATGTGGTGAGTTTAAAGACTGAATCTTCCTGAACTTCTCTTCAGAAACTTCCTTTTAATAGACTTTGTGAATGCTTCATTCACCTCCAGGCCTCTGGCCCTCTGACTCTTGGCTGAGGGTTAATTAGATCTACCTGGATTAATTAGAGGATCATAGTAAATTACCTACTTTGTTAGATTCTTATTTCCTTATTTCCTCTCTCCTCAATTGTAAATAAACTTCCATAAAAGTCAATTTTGACTTGAGATTATTCTTAATTGAGGATTGATAATTGTTCAGTCCTCTGGTGACCATCTTTTAATATATTCAACCCAAATATTCCTTTTTCCCCCTTACATAACCTGGGAAAAGAAATCAAAATGGAAGACTGGGAAATTTTGCTTTACCCAATCTGGACAATCTCAACCCAGGATAACCTCCACTTATCAAATCTTCTTCCTTTAACAACAAATCTGACTGCTAATGATCTTTTATGATGATTATTTAAAATGGATGATGATTAAATTGGATCAGGAAAGAGGGTAGTGTGGAGATCTCTTTATCATCTCTGATAATCTGATGACAGTTTAGTTGATAAGGAAATAAGGACAGGACAAGGGAAATGTCTTTTACTTCATGCTTCCAGCTCTGGCTCCAGGAGCATGGACATATATATATATATACATATATATTTCAAGACTCATTTCACACAAAAGAAACTCCCCTGAAACTTTGCAGATGCACAGAAGTTACAAATTATGTCACATCAAAACACAAAACACTGGCTTCAGAATAGACCAAGGCCAAGGCTGAATTTTGACTGGGTTCTTATCAGAAAGCCAAGTTGGGGAGTATCTTGGCCTTGGCTATAACAGGCAGCAGCATTCCTTGCTGTGTTAACAGTGTTAACCCTTTAGATTCAGGTTTGATAGGAACTTAAAGCTTTTCAATAAGGTCACAATACTTTTCAACAAGAAATCACAAGGATCACAAAAGGGGTCAAAAGAGGAGTCTCATATTTTTATCTATTCTCTTATTGGCTTCCCACAGGGTAGTAGGAATCCCTGACTATCACCCAAATGAACAACAAAGTCTTCTGCCCTCAGCCACAGGTGAGGAAATCTTGGAAATCCTATCTAGATGTCCTCCTTATATTAGCTAACTCTAGGCTAAATAAATGAAGCAGAGTCTCTAGATTGTTAACTGATCAGATTGAGAGGTATACTGATGGCTCAATCCAGTTACCCTCTGGGCTAACCTTCAAGGTAAAATGCTAGTTCGATTGAGACCAGACAGGTATTGATTTTGGGGATCAAGAATGGATGCAGGATCTCAGTAGATCTCAAATCAGGAAACACTTTCTTAGGATTTGAATGATTTAAGTCCAGGAGAAGGTCCCAGAGCTGTCTCTCCTCTCAGAGTTCAAGAGCAACTCCAGAAAGATCCAACAGTTCCTTCCCAGGCACCATTGGCCTTCCAGAACCCTTCTTCCACCAACATTCCATCCTCTTCTCCTGCTTTCTCTGTTCCTGCACATTTCTTTGCATCATTTTGCAAAATCCCTCTCTTCAGTAGAAGCATGGGAAAGCTAGAGCAACCAACCCACTCTAAAATAATGCCTCAAAATGAATTCTAGAGTGACAGAACCAACAAGGGGGCAGAGTGAAGCATCAGAAGAAATCATATGGATTATCTCAATAGATAGAGAGAAAGTCTTCAACAAAAATGCAATACTCATTCCAATAAAAACACTAGGAAGAGCAATGCAATGATCCATAACATTTCTGAGAAACTCATGGAAAAGAGCACTACCCACATTCAGAGGAAGAACTACAGGAGAAGAAACACAGAAGAAAAGCAACTGCTTGAACACATGGGTTGAGGCGGACATGATTGGGGATGTAGACTCGAAACTAACACAACAATGCAGCTATCAACAATTTGGAAATAAGTCTTGATTGATGACACATATTAAAACCAGTGGAAATGTGCACCAGCTGGGGGGGGGGCGCGAAAAGGGGGGTGAAGGGGAAAGTAAGAACATGAATAACCATGATAACTTTTCTAAAAAATAAAAATTATTTTTAAAAAATCCCCAGGGCCAGGAAAAAACAAACAAACAAAAAAACCACTAGAAATTACAGGAATAAATGAGCCTTTTCCTTAAGTGGTAAGTAGTATCTATCTAAAACCATCAGCAAATATCATTAGCAGTCCAATAAGATCAGGAGTGAAGCAAGACTACCCAGTATCATCACTATTATTTAACATTATCCTAGAAATGTTAGCTGTAGAATTAAGAGGAGAAAAAGAAATTGAAAGAGTTAAGTAGGCAAAGAGGAAACAAAACTATAAATCTCTGCAGATGATATGGTGGTATACTTAGAGAATCCTAGAGGATCAACTAAAAGCCTAGTTGAAAAAATGAATTACTTTAGCAAAGTTTTAGGATACAAAACAAACCCATAAAAATCATCAGCATTTCTATATTTTTCGAACAAAGCCCTGCAGCAAGAAATAGAGAAATTTCACTTAAAATAACTCTAGACACTATAAAATCTACTTGCAAAGACAACCATAGGAATTATATGAACACAATTATAAAACACTTTTTGCACAGTCAGATCTAAACAATTGGAAAAGCATTAATTGCTCATGAGTAGCCCAAACAAATATAATAAAATTGACAGTTCTACCTAAATGTATTTACTTATTCAGTACTATACCAATCAAACTGCCCAAAATTATTTTATAGAAGTAGAAAAAATAAAAACAAAATTCATCTGGAAGAAAAAAAATCAAGAATATCAAGGGAATTAAAGGGGAAAAAAATGTGAAGAAAGGTTTCCTGGAAGTACCCTAGATCTCAAACTGTACTATAAAGCAGTAATCATCCAAACAATCTGACACTGGCTAAGAAATAGATTGGTGGATCAATGGTATAGATAAGGGATAAATGACATTAGCAAACTAGTGTTTGATAAACCCAAAGATCTCAGCTTTTGGGATAGGAACTCATTATTTGACAAAAACTGCTGGGAAAACTGGAAAACAGTATGGCAGAAACTAGGTATAGACCAATATATCACACCCTATACCAAGATAAGGTCAAAATGGATATATGACTTAGACGTAAAAGATATTACCATAAGTAAATTAGGGAAACAGAATAATTTGCCTATCAAATTTATGGAGAAAAGAAGAATTTATGATCTAACAAGTGTAAAAAGGAATTCTTTATTCCTTTTTTAATTTAATGGGGATGGGTGGGAGGGGCTTGGAGGTCCTCTTACCATAGAGATGTGTAGGGATTAACCAATCCATAGTAACAGGAAGTAGGTATTGGGGGGAGTCCCCTGCTGGGCAAGCATCAGTTGGACAGGCTGTCAGATGCTGACAGCTGGGGATGGGGGAGGGGGGGTGCGGAGAGTCAGGTACTGACAGTTGCGGTCTGTCAGTTGCAGACAGGGCTGACAGTTGTTGGGAAGTTGGCTACTGGGCATGAGTTGGTAGTGGGGGGGCTGGTGGTGTGGGTTGGTTAATTAGTTGGTGGTTGGCATTTAGTTGCTGGAATATAAAGGCAGGCCTGAGCTTACTGCTTTAACCTTTAGAGGGCTTTTTACCTTTTGGATTGTTGGCTTTTGGCTTGAGCTGTTAGGTTTTTTCCCTTCCTTGAGTTTTTTGGAAAGTGGCTGGTCTTCATTGACAGACCTAATTGGGGTTGGATTAAACACAGATTGGGTTAGTTTTGATTGGGCTGGATTGGGTTGGAACTTTATGATGTTGTTGTTGTTAGAGGTAGTTATAGGCAGTTATAGGTAGATATAGACAGTTTTAGTAGTTATAGGCAGTTATAGGATAACTACTATAGGCTTTAGGAAAATTTCTTTCTCTACCTCTTTCCTATATTTCCCTCCTTTACTTTATTCATTTTACTATATTCTTTATTCTCTCTATTTTAATTAAACTAAATTGTTAATTGTTAAAAGCTTCTAGAAGTTTTCTTTTCTCTGGCTTAAAAGGATAATATTAATTTACAACTCTACTATATTCTCATTAAAACTTAAGTTATTAAGAGCTGCTCTCTTATTTTGTCAAAACCCCTATTTTCAACCTTACACAAGAGACAAAGAATATTACAATGTATAAAATAAATAATTTGACTATATTAAATTTAAGAGTTTTTGTACAATCAAAACCAATATAGCCAAGATTAAAAGGACAACACACTGAAGAGAATTTTATGACATGTTCCTCTGATTAAAGTCCCATTTCTCAAATATATTAGAACCAAGTCCAATTTATAAGAATACAAGTCATTCCCCAATTGACAAATGGTCAAAGAATATAAACAATTTTCTGATGAAGAAATCAAAGCTATTGATAATCATATGAAATCTCTTTATGAGAGAAAATGCAAATTAAAACAACTCTGAGGTACCATCCCACACCTATCAGATTGGCCAATATGACAGTAAAGTGATATGGCAAAATTGGGACACTAATGCATTGTCGTTGGAGTTGTGAAATGATACAACAATTCGACACTGTAATTTGGAACTGTGCCCAAAGGGCTATAAAACTGTGCATACTCTTTGATCCAGTAATAGCACTCCTGGGTCTGTATCCCAAAGAGATTTTAAAAAGGGGTAGGCAGGAAGGACCGAGGTAAGGTAGGTAGATAGGTAAGGTTTAGGTGGTTTTCTACACTAGATGAAGTAGTCCTTAGGACCAGTTATCAGAAGTCCTAGGATTGGGAAGGATTCCAGGGAAAAACTGACAAGTTATCACTCAGTTATAAACCAGGGTTTTATTTAACTAGGACAGATAGGGGAAGGGGAGTGGGATGATCTTCCTGGGTCTTAAAATGAATTTCTCCCACCAAAGTCCAATATGTTTGAATAGATGGTAACACTTATCTCTGCCTACAAATCCACAGCTACCTGTACTATATCCCAACCAGAATCCCCACTCCCCACCCCCCACCCCCTTTGCTAGTATTCAGAATAAGGGAAAGCTGGAAGGTACACAGGTCCACTGGGTCAGCAAGAGAGATGTTTCACAAACAGTTGTCCTCGGGGTTTGGCAGGAGTCCAATAGAATCACAGCAGTAGCAGGTATAAATCCAAAAGGAACGGAAGTTTAAAACCAAACTCAACCACTTCCTATCAGGTGAAAGGCTTGAAGGATAAGTCCACACAGACAGGGTCTATCAGAGAAAGCAAGTCCAGAAACACAACTGTCTCCTCAGAGTCACTGTCTCCCGAGTTCTGGAATTCTCTCTCTGCTTCTTCCTTGGTACTTCCTGCTTTTTCCCTGATTTCCCTATAACAGAAAGGACCTATTTGTACAAAATTATTTATAGTAGCCCTTTTTGTGATGGCAAAGAATTGGAAACTGAGGTGATGTCCATCAATTGGAGAACAGCTGAGCAAAGTATGGTACATGATGGTGATGAAATACTATTGTGCTGTAAGAAATGATGAAGAGGATGATTTTAGAAAAAGCTGAAAGACTTCCATGAACTGGTGCAGCGTGAAATAAGCAGAACCAGGAGAACATTGTACACAGTAACAGCAAGGGATGATAAATTATGAAAGACTTAGCTATTCATAGCAATACAATGATCCAAGATGATTCAGAAGGGCTTAGGACAAAGATTGCTACCCACCTACAGAGAGAGAACTGTTGGAGTCATGATACAGATCAAAGCATACTATTTTTCACTTTAGTTCATTTGTATTTGGGTTTTATATGAATATTCTCTTACAACAATAAATAATATAGAAATAGGTTTTGCATGATAATATATGTATAACCCAGATCAAATTGCTTACCATCTCTGGGAAGGGGGAGGACAGGGAGGGAGAAAGGCAATTTGGATCTTATAACTTCATAAAACTTATCTGAAAAAATTATTCCATGTAATTAGTAAAATAAAATATCTCTTATTTTAGAAAATATGATATCTGAGGTCCTTTTCTGCTCTAAATGTATGATCCTAGGATGTGTAGAATACCCTCACCATTGCTATTACATTTCCATCTAAGCAGGATCATAGATTTAAGAATTGGAACCTTAAATGGCATTTTGTCTAACCTCCTTATTTTACACATAAGAATACTAAGATTCATTGAGTGACATGATTTTTCAGTGTCACACAGTTGGTAATTACATATGCTCTTTTAATTAGCACTTAATTATAAAGCCACAGTATATCCTGCCCATCCATATTAAGAAATGCAACTTGAGCAAAAGTGGCTGAGGACAATACCTGTGGTATGCAGATTAAAATCCGGGTGCCTCACAGCTCAGTGACCTGCTGGAGGAGGGGAATGTGAGCTCTGGGATAGGAAGAGGGAGTAGGGTTGCTGATAGATGGAGGTCAGGTAGGAGAGAGGTAACTATACATGAAAGGTACATCTACTTCCCCTCTACCCTGCCCAACTTCCTCAAGAATTAGGACAGATACTCTAGAGCAGTGGTTCCCAAACGTTTTTGGCCTACCGCCTCCTTTCCAGAAAAAATATTGCTTAGCCCCCTGGAAATTAATTAAAAAAAATTTTAATAACAATTAATAGGAAAGATAAATGCACCTGTGGCCATCACCGCCTCCCTGGATCGCTGCAGCACCCACCAGAGGGCAGTAGCACCCACTTTGGGAATCACTGGTATAGAGAATATGTGTCCTCCTGCCCCTATGGTTTAGCTTACAATGATAAGCAAAACAAACAAAATGTCCATTGTTAAGAAAATATTATCCTGTTTTATAAACCAGGCCTTTTTGAGTTTAAAGTTACTACTAAAATAAAATTAGCGTTCTTTATTTTATTGCAAACAATTTTTAAATTTTACAATTTCATATTCACCTTATATGTTTATAAGGCTCCCAGATGAATATATTTTGTTGTATTTATTTTTCTACTCATCTATCAAACTTTCCATGATAAACTACAGTCACATTTATTATATAAATATAGATTGTATGCACATTTAAATCATATCATACCTGACAAAATGGGGAATAGATAGATGAGGATAAAATCTTGATGTTTATCTTTTGTTTTTAACCTAAATACATATTCATCCTAACCTTAAGCAAATTTCAGTAGTGGAGATGTGGAAGAAAACTCAGGACTTAACACTAGCATGAAGATATCATGAGGACATCATACATATCTTTTCTTTATGAGTTCACATAACTACATAAAAGAGAAATACATTTCAGTTAGAAAATTAATTATTATGTTGTTATTAAGTGATGTAGCAATAAACTTTCTGATATTACCAGAAAAATTTAAAGTTCCATAATTAAATTCTATTATTGCCAAGAATACCTGCTTATTAGGAAAAAATCTTAGAGAATGACAGTGTTTCTTCTAAGCCTTCAAAACAACAGGTGAATGTCTAGCTAGATTATCAGAAATGAAAATGTTGACTTTTATATACATAATTTATTAATATGAGATTTAGGTGGTGACAGATTTATAGGACATAATACATTGATCGTTGAAATAAAGACTATAGCAAGACAGAGGGGAAATAGGTGTGAACTCTACTTCTGAATGAATCAGTGAGGCATATAAGAGTTAGCAAAATGACAGATCCCTTTTCAGATATGACCATAGCCAGAGTCAATTTCTCATGCATTGCAAAGCAGCTTTCTTTGTTCTATAAATTTCTTGTTTATCATTCTTACTCATGATATTTAAATGTAAAATAAGAAGTAGATATCTTAAAGAAAACTCATGAATTATCACTGAAATAATAACATTTTCTTTATAAATAATTAAAGGAAATAGAACAACTAAAATAATCCAAAAAGCAAATATAGACATACCTAAAAGAACCTCTTTTAGTGAATATGTACTAAATGTATTCCATCTCATGAATTTCATTTTTTTATCTTTTTTTTTTTTTAACTACCAGCCTTTCTTTATGGAGGGGTGGTATTGACTAAAAGGAATTGACAGCCTTTTCCACTTACCAGCATAAAATTGTTACTCATTCTGAATAAGCATGTCAATAACTTTTCAAGACAAAATTAAATCATAGAATGAAATAAAATTATAAAATATGTTCTCCAACAGCTTTTGTTTGCAGGTTCAGCTACATGAATAATAAAATCCATTTAGACGTTGTACAAAAGGCAAATCATTTTGATATATACTAGTGTTCATTTCATTTACTCTTTTCAAATGACTAATCTGTTTTCTTACTGATTACAATGTACAGATTTATTCATTCTTGTAATCTTTCTGAACTCATTTCTTCATTTATCAAGTAGATTTTAAATTTCTCAATAAAGAGGATACAAATTTATATCTATAAAGAAAACGGAAAATATACAAAGAATTGAATAGTTTACAACCTGTTTACCCTCAATTATTCCTAAAAGAATACTCTTAGAATTAGTTGAATCATAAAAACACAGTATAGTATCATAGTGGAAAGAACTGACAGAGGTCATTAGTTATCATTTGAAGATGAATGGAAATTTAAGCTTAATGAGAAGTATTATATAGGAATAGTTTTTTAATAATAATAATACAGTGTAAAGAAGATCAGTAATAAAATATTTTTGTTAATGTTTTATAGTTTCATTTGCACTATGAAACAAAACTAAATCTAGGATTTCCAAAGACAATTTATCCTCTAGCCTAAAAAAGAATCTGCCTAAAATAACCCTAAACTAAGATATAATTTAGAAAAACAGCCCCTAAAATGATTTCTTCTATTGCCTTGACAATGTTTGATAGTAGAAGATAGAGCTCCAGACTTGGAGTCAGTAAGACTTGTGTTCAAATCTAGGCTTAGAAATTGTTTATCCTGAGGCATGTCCCTTAATCTTTGTTCCTCAGCTTCCTCATTTGTAAAAGAGAATAACAGTAGCACCTCTCTCCTAGGATTATTGTAAGGATTTTTGTTTGTAAAGCACTTAGCCCAGTGCCTGGCACATAATAGATGCTATATAAATATCAGTTATTATTATTGTCAATAATAAAATAATAACACTGGTATGTAACTTTAATAGCATTAATAGCAAGGTTTCCTGCCAGTTTCCTATTGGGTTTATTCTGACCCAATCTTTCTTAAGTTATCAACTATATATAACCAAAGAATAAACAGTGGCCCCTCTAAATATGGGCCAATTAGGTATTTATGTACTTTATACAAAGCATTCACAGGGTTTTTATGTAATGAAAAAAAAATCTATATCCACTCCTAAGAAAACAATATTAACAGAGAAGCAGAAAAGTTATACCAAAAAGTTCCAAAAATGTTATAGCGAATTTTTCTCAACTCAGTAATTAATAAATTCTTGACATTGGCATATCACATATTTCGAATATCACAAAACATTACACATGTTTTGAATATCACTAAGCTTTTAACTCAGTCCCCTAGCTTTGTCTTATTCATGTACTGGAATATTTTAAATGGACTCAAGTATAATGAAAACACTAGCATATATGATATTCACATGGAAAAGTGTATCTTTTTAAAACATACTACCAACACAGTAAGTCATTAACAATTCATATAAAACCTGACATTTCCCTTTATGGTTATTCCTAGTCTTAAATCCATTCATTATCACCTCTTCAAAATTAAAAATTGAACTAAGTATGGTTTCCAAATGAATCCAAATTAAAGGAGGAAAAGTTGAATCAAAACAATATTTGGGGGCAGCTGGGTAGCTCAGTGGAGGGCAGCTGGGTAGCTCAGTAGAGTGAGAGTCAGGCCTAGAGACAGGAGGTCCTAGGGTCAAACCTGGCCTCAGCCACTTCCCAGCTGTGTGACCCTGGGCAAGTCACTTGACCCCCATTGCCCACCCTTACCACTCTTCCACCTATGAGACAATACACTGAAGTACAAGGGTTAAAAAAAAACACAATATTTTACCATTCAATGCATAATGGTAACATCAAGCTATAAGGCTCCACCAAACAAACAATTTTCAATCTCATGGAATCTTTCTCTGGTGATATAAAAATGCCATTGGACTCAGCAATGTAAAAATGTATCAAGGAAAAGATAGAGACTGAAGGTTTTAAGTTTGAATTCAAAAGTCACCAATGGATTACTTACAAATGCCTTAGTCTCCTCCAGGCAAGATACATTAAAAAAAAAAGATGAAAGAGAAAGCCCTGGGCAAATATATCTAGAGACTTACTGGCATCCTGAAACCATATTTTTCAATGGGAAAATTATATTTAGAGCCATTAGCCCCTATATAATACTAGTTTATGTAATATACTTTGGGGGTTGTAAAACAGACCATCACAAATTTAGGAAGTGCTTAATAAAAATCCAAATAATATTAACAAAACTTAGGGCCCTATTACCCTAAAAGTATAAAAATATACATTTTTTTTGTTTAGTCAATTTTCAGTCATGCCTGACTCTTTGTGATCCTATTCAGGGTTTTCTTGACAAAGATACTAAGGTAGTTTGCCATTTCCTTCTCTAGCTTATTTAAAGATGAAGAAACTAAGGCAAACAGGGTATAGTGATGTACCCAGGGTCACAAAGCTAGTATATGTCTAACTCTGGTTTGATCCCAGGAAGATGAGCCATCCTGACTCTAGGACCTGCACTCTATTCACTGCTCCACCTAGCTGTCCCAAAAATATTAATACTTCCCCTCTAAAAAGGAAAAAATAGGATTAATAGACATTCTTTGAACATATTGCAAACTAAAAAAACAAACTACAGAAATTCTTTTGCAATAGTTAGACCTCACTTCACTGATGAATGATAAAGTCTGATAACAGGTACATGGCATTGGATTTGTCAAATATAATCCAAAAAGGCTTATCTCTGGGTGGAGCCCTTAAAACATCTTGAGATCCAAGAGTGGAATTAAAAAGCCTGGTATGAAATTAAAACAACTCTGAGGTACCACATCACACCTAGCAGACTGGCCAATATGACAGCAAAGGAAAGCAATAAATATTGGAGGGGATGTGGCAAAATTGGGACACTAATACATTGCTGGTGGAGTTGTGAATTGGTTCAACCATTTTGGAGGGCAATTTGGAACTATGTGCAAAAGGCTTTAAAAGAATAACTACCCTTTGATGCAGCCATACCACTGCTGGGTTTGTACACCAAGGAGATAATAAGGAAAAATATGTGTACAAAAATATTTATAGACATGCTCTTTGTGGTTTCTAAAAATTGGAAAATGAGGTATCCATCGGTTGGGGAATGGCTGAACAAATTGTGGTATCTGATAGTGATGGAATACTACTATGCTGAAAGGAATAATGAACTGGAGGAATTCCGTGTGAACTGTAACGACCTCCAGGAATTGAGGCAGAATGAATGGAGCAGAACCAAGAGAACATTGTTCACAGAGATGGATACTCTGTGGTACAATTGAACGTAATGGACTTATGTACTAGCAGCAATGCAAGAATTCAGGACAATGCAGAGGAACTTATGAGAAAGAATGCTGTCCTCATCCAGAGGAAGAACTGTGGGAACAGAAACGCAGAAGAAAACCATATGATCGATCACGTGGTTCAATGGGGATATGATTAGAGTTTTGGCATTAAAGGATCACTCTAGTGCAAATATGAATAAAATGGAAATAGGTTTTGAACAATGATATATATATAATCCAGTGGAACTGCTTGTCAATGATGGGAGAAGGGAGGGAAGAGAGGTGGAAGGGAATCATGAATCATGTAACCATGGAAAAATATGCTTAAATAAATAAAGCCTCTCTCAATAAGAGGTTTAATAGTGTAAGAGTTAAAATTAATGTTCAATATTTCAAGTATTATTTTTTATAAACTTTATTATCTGACATAATAGAACCACATAACTAAATTTTCTAACTGCTCAAATGCCCACTCCACCAAAGCCACCAACAGGAAGGAAAACAACGCTAGACACAGAACTCTACCCAATTTATGTCCTGTCTATGTCATCTCATAAAGACAGGAAGTTAAGTGGGGTTCTGGGAACCGTAGTTTCGCTGGGGATCGCAGTATCACTGGGGATCGTAGTTTTTAGGGTAACAGAGTCTAATTTCACAATAGGTGTGTTAAAGAAATAAAGCCTGGCATGGGCAACATGTAGATGAACTTAGCTAATCATATGTCAGTAAAGAAATATCAAGCAAATGCCTAAATCATGTTGATTTGTTTGAAGAATAACATGGTGTCGTTGCAGGACCAGATTATTGCCACAGAGCATTATGGAAGAGCTATCCTTTGTTATAAGTAAAGCTATGTGTGTCTGCAGAGGGCAAAGGCATGGGAAAGCAGAGTAAGAAATTCTAGAATTCTACAGGAGAGAGTCAGTTAGCTATGCTGGAG
Organism: Gracilinanus agilis; assembly: GCF_016433145.1. Taxonomy (NCBI): domain Eukaryota; kingdom Metazoa; phylum Chordata; class Mammalia; order Didelphimorphia; family Didelphidae; genus Gracilinanus; species Gracilinanus agilis. The sequence continues at coordinate 427,112,062 of NC_058130.1, forward strand.
AATTCATTCTCTCTTTACCTGAGGAGATACTGGATACCTTCCTTTGCTGGCTTTGGTATATCTGGACTTCTCCATCCTACCTGCTTTCCTGTTATCTGACTGAACCATCTAATGAGCTTCCTGTCCTATACAGCTGAGTCATCTGTCTGTGAGAATCTGGTTGGGATCCTTTTGGATTCAAAACCCTCTCCTTGGGCCTTGTCCTGCCTAGCTGCTTAACTACCTCCATTACCACCAAAAGGGGTAGTTTGTTTGGGTTAATGTAGGATATTTATATTAGGGTCTGGGTCCCTAGATAGATAGGTGAACTCAGTGTAGGGATAAATCCACGAAGATTCCTGATAACAAGACATTTAAATCGTGTGGGGTTTAGATAGAAACAATTAGTTTAAGTTATCCAATTACCTTTTACCTTTCCCTTGTTAAATTAAACACCTTTTATATATCGTCTAAGTGGGTGTTTGCGTATCATCTCAGTCTAGCTCTGCCAGCCCAGTGCTTGAGTGGCCTTCCCAAAAGCCAGGTTACTCTTCTGATACTGGCCTAAATAACATCCTATCCCATCCCCAAAACCCAATTAATATTTCACCTTATAACAATTTAGGGATACATTTTAGCATCTACTGAATCTCTAAAAGGATGAGTTCATTGTCTTTCAAAGTCTGAAAAATAATGTTACTACATGATGAATATTCTGGGAAACTAAATTGTACTAGTAATAAACCATTAACATAGGCCTACAATATCATAGTCCTATGGCTGTTAATTGCCCAAACACAGAGTTATGAAACCAGGCGTTGAACAAGGCATATGTAAAGCTACCCTTCCTTCTTCTAGTCAATCATGTTTATGACATTGATTCCCTCAGTGCTGAAGGAGTATATAGTGTTTTAGGATGACAAGGTGATCCCCTCCTCTTCCTTTTCCTTGACCTTCCAGATAGCATCTTGCAGTTCTGGGAAATTTTTGTGAATGGTGAGAAGGGTAGTTTGACCTATGCTTCACCTCAACTACCATTTGGGTCTTAGCACTTGGCATCTAAAATTCATATCCTGCCTAGGCAAGCCTGATTCTGAGTTTTGTATGAGTTTTCTTTCTTGACTTAGTCCAGAGTACCCTGAAATGGATGTTTAGATAGATGCTTAGTAACAATGTGAGTCTGAGAGATTCAGTAGTCCTGGTTCCTTTGATTGGGAATGAAGAGAGGAGTTGCCAGCAATAATTTCAGGGGTCTTAAAAAAGATGATTAGACTGCCATTTCCTGGATAGAAGAAATGGACTTTAAGGGGAAAAGTACAGAACCAAAGAGAAATATAAAATACCTAACCATCTATCCTGTAAACTGCTTCATGTTTACCTACTTCCTAGTATTATACTGATTCTAGTTTGTCTTTCTGTCAACTCATGCTTATGTTTTATAGCAAATATTTCTTTTGTGTGTGGGAAATAAATGTTATAACCTGATTCATGGTACACATTGAATATTTTTCTATTGTTTCCTCTACACACTTTTGGGGAGATATTATATATGAACCAAAGCCTAACATTTAAGTAAATGGTCCCTGAAGTTCTGGAATCAGATTTAATAAGCCAAAGAATGTGAGAAAAGGGAGCTTTACTCTTCCACTAGAGAACTTCAGGACTGGAAATAGTCCTGAGCGTGTGCATGGGCACAGAACAGAGAAGTCTCTTAGTTGAAATGGAAAGGTCTAGGGGTGGGGTTAGGAAGATGGAGCTTTATAAAAATTTAAGAACAATGTTGTTAAGAGATGCTACCACCTCAAATACTCACTCGTGTTATATAACCATTCATTCTTCTCTAATCGTAGAGGCCCTGGTTCAAATCCTCACAACTTCCTATTTGGTCTAATATAAAGACCTAATTAATATGTCTGCTTAACTCTTCTCCTCTCCAAGAAATTATCCATTTAACTTCTAACATATTCTTCTTAAAGAATGACTACATCACAGCTCTATTCAAAAGCTTTCAGTAGCTCTCTATTGCTTTTTTTTTTTTAATTTGTTTTTTAAACCCTTAACTTCTGTGTATTGGCTCATTGGTGGAAGAGTGGTAAGGGTGGGCAATGGGGGTCAAGTGACTTGCCCAGGGTCACACAGCTGGGAAGTATCTGAGGCCAACTTTGAACCTAGGATCTCCTGTCTCTAGACCTGACTCTCAATCCACTGAGCTACCCAGCTGCCCCCTTCTCTATTGCTTTTTTTTAAAACTTTTTTAAACATTTATTTTTTAAAACATTTATTTATATTCATTTTTAACCTGCTTACATGCTTCATACCCCTACTTTCCCCTTCACCCCCCGCTCTCCCCCCACCCATGGCCAACGCACATTTCCACTGGTTGTAACATGTGTCCTTGTTTAGGACACATAGTTCCATATTGTTGTTAGTTGCATTGGTGTGGTAGTTTCAAGTCTACATCCCCAATCATGTCCGCCTCAACCCATGTGTTCAAGCAATTGATTATCTTCTATGTTTCCTCTCCTGCAGATCTTCCTCTGAATGTGGGTAGCATTTTTTATCATAAATCCCTCATAGCTGTCTTGTGTCATTGCATTGCTGCTAGTGCAGATGTCCATTACATTCGATTTTACCACAGTATATCAGTCTCTGTGTACAATGTTCTTCTGGCTCTGCTCCTTTCGCTCTGCATCAGTTCCCGGAGGTCTCTCCAGTTCACCTGGAACTCCTCCAGTTTATTATTCCTTTTAGCACAATAGTATTCCATCACCAGCATATACCACAATTTGTTCAGCCATTCCCCAATTGAAGGACATACCCTCCTTTTCCAGTTTTTTGCCACCACAAAAAGCGCAGCTATAAATATTTTCGTACAAGTCTGTTTAACTACGATCTCTTTGGGGTAAAACCCAACAATGGTATGGATGGATCAAAGGGAAGGCATTCTTTTATAGCCCTTTGAGCATAATTCCAAATTGCCAGCCAGAATGGTTGGATCATTTCACAACTCCACCAGCAATTCATTAATGTCCCAATTTTGCCACATCCCCTCCAACATTCATTACTCTCCCCTTCTTTCATTTTAGCCAATCTGCTAGGTGTGAGGTGGTGCCTCAGAGTTATTTTGATTTGCATTTCTCTAATTATTAGAGATTTAGAACACTTTCTCATGTGCTTATTGATACTTTGATTTCTTTACCAGAAAATTGCCTATTCATGTCTCTTGCCCATTTTTCAATTGGGGAGTGGCTTGATTTTTTATACAATTGATTTAACTCCTTGTATATTTGAGTAATTAGACCCCTGTCAGAGTTTTTTGTTATAAAGATTTTTTCCCAATTTGTTGTTTCCCTTCTGATTTTGACTACATTGTTTTTGTTTGTACAAAAGCTTTTTAGCTTAATCAAAATCATTTAATTTACATTTTGTAATTTTCTCTAACTCTTGCTTGGTTTTAAAATCTTTCCTTTCCCAGAGATCTGATAGGTATACTATTTTGTGTTCACTTGGCTTATTTATAGTTTCCCTCTTTATATTCAGGTCATTCACCCATTCTGAATTTATTTTGGTGTAGGGTATGAGATGTTGATCTAAACCTAATCTTTCCCATATTGTTTTCCATATTTCCCAGCAGTTTTTGTCAAATAGTGGATTCATGTCCCAAAAGTTGGGCTCTTTGGGTTTATCATACACTGTCTTGCTGACATCATTAACCCCAAGTCTATTCCACTGATCCTCCCTTCTATCTCTTAGCCAGTACCATATTGTTTTTTTTTTTTTAGTACCATATTGTTTTGATGACTGCTGCTTTATAGTATAGTTTAATATCTGGTACTGCTAGGCTTCTCTATTGCTTTTTATGTAAAATACAAACTCCTCAGGCTGGTATATAAGACCCTCTGGTCTTCTCAGATTTATTTCACATCATTTCCCTTCATGTTCTATGCATTCCAGCCAAACTTTACTACCACTTCTCTGAAACTATATATTCTTGTCTGCTTTTGTCCCTGACCTTTTAATTCACTTCTTCCCCTCCTCTGCTCTGAATTCTTCCTTCAAAGCTACTTTTACTCAGTGAATCCTTCTCTAACTCCTTATTTATTTTTGTACATGGTATATCCTTTCTCCTCCCAATCCCAGCAAACAAATCTCATTAAGGACAGGGTCAGTTTTAGTTTTCTTTTCATTCCAGCTCTTAATACGTGTTATACATCATAAGTGCCTAATATTTGTGAAATACAATAAGGAAACAATGCTTTCAATAATATACTTAATTATTGTAGTCAAATCTTCATGGTCAAGAATTCCTCTTGTTACAGTGTAATAAAGGAAACTTTAAACATTGTAGAATATATATAGTCGGTTGATTGGCAGTGGTTGTCCTTCATACTTGAAGATCAAAATGATATTACCAATGATGTCTTTGACTCATGCATAAATTGGATTTAAGTGAGGCAGAGTTGCACAAAATCATCAGTCTTATTCTCTCTTCTAGAGTCATTGAAGTCCAATGACAAAACAAAAGTCAAGACAATTGGTGATGCTTCAGGATGCAGCAGATGACTTTGGCTTCTTCAATGTTTAACCAAGCCCTAAGAGGAACAAATTGTTCTCATCTGCCCTTCCACTGGGGAAAGTTTTTACATGTCTGCAGTAGACAGCCCCTTAACTCACCAACTTGATAATGTTGGTTACCCTCAACCTGGTTTAGCCTACCTGTCAAAAATTTTTTTATTGGAGTATGGCTGCTGCACATGCTACAGCTTCTTGAGCCACAAGTGAGAGCTGAGTGGCAAACAGACCCCAAAGGAGGAAGACATCCCTGAAAAGGGCTTGACAGCCCCTTACCCCATAGGTACTAATCTTCCCTGAACACTCCTATACCCCACATATATAGTTATAAACTCTAAGAACCAATCATTCTAGTAACCCATAGAATTATATAGGAAGCCAAGAATGAATGTAAAGGAAGGGGATCATCTAAATTCAGGCTAAATAAAGGGCCAAAACGTTCACTCAGGAATTAGTGGAACACTCCGGAGTGTTCAAGGAAGACTAGTACCTATGGGGTAAGGGGATGTCAAGCTACATATCCCTTTATCCTCTGGATCTCTAGGGCAGAATCAGCCCTATAGGACAGTCATGATCAAAATTAGCTGTTACTCACAACAGCTGAGAGGTACCATTAGGAAAATTATCTTCCCACTTCCTATCTCTCAAATACTTCTGGAAGGGCTCTGCCTGGGGAAATGGCTAATGAGTAAGAGCCCCACTTCCCCTTTTCCTTTTTCATGGAATAGGCACAAAAGGTAAGTAGGTATGGATGGATCTGGATTACAAATATCACTGCATTATTTTTTCTACCAAGCCTACTTATCTTGTAAACTTCCTTATTATTATAGAGAATACTATCCTTCCAGGTACCAAAGTTCTCACAAATTCTCTGTGTCACCTTGAAATCCTTGCTTTCCCTCACCACATTTCCAAATATAAAATCAGCTGCCAATTCATGTAGGTTCTAGCCTAATAACATTCCTATCTATCCCCTTACCTTTACTCACAGAGTCACCACTATAATTCAGGCCTTTATAATCTTTCACCTGGACTACTGCAACTGCCTCCTAATTAATTTCTTTGCCTCCTGTCTCCCTATTCCAATCCTTCTCCTCAGAGTCCAAAGTGATATTCCTAAAGCAGAGGTCTGCCTATGTCACTCTCTCATTCAATAAACTCCAGTGGTATATAGTTTCTTCTTTATCTTATCCTCTTAAAATTTCATTTTTTGTGCAAGTTTGTAGTGAACAGTGTTAAGAGCAGTAAGGGGCTAGGGATGCTAGTGATGATTGCTCAATAGGGAGAGAGAGACCCTGACTACAGCAAGATGTGAATATAGGTTTTGTTCCCACACAGGGCTAAGCCTCCTTTAAGACTCAAGATTCTTTGCTAAACCATAAGCCTTAGAAACCAATGCAGCCAGGCAGTTGGTAGGAGTATCCAGGAAGTAGAATGTAGGTTCCTGAAACCTTAGAATGAAATGAAGGATTATCACTGGCTTGGAAATGACTATAGCCAGTTAGAGATGTTACCCGGATCTGACTGCTTGAAACTAGTTAGTTACTAAAGTAAGAAGTTGGCTTTCAAAGATTATTTAGGCTTTAGGATCAAACTGGGTTTATTTGTTATCAAACTGAGGGTAGGTAAGAGAGAGAAGAAGAGTGGGTGGTGGAACCCTAGATGATCTTGCCTAAGTATTAAAACTAAATAAATATTAAAACACAAGTTGTTCCCTAAGGTTCAGAGTATGGGAAAACCTTGGGGGTCTGTCCCCAACTCTGTTGCTGTTTGTTGCTGAGCCCAGAGACTATCAAGCCCCTGGGTCAGATGCTGTTGTTTTCCTGAATTTAGCTGATTTAAAGGTTTGTTGGCTATGCCAATAAGGTATTGATTTGGCTAGCAATGAAGGTTGTCCCTACCTGCCTGCCTAATCCAATCTCCCAAACCTCCAGGGGCCCAGTTTGCCACCACCCTAACCCAAGGTGATGACAGAAAGAAGTGGGCACTCAGGGGTTTGTGGACCTTAATTTATACCCTGTCCTTAACTGTCACCTTGGCACATGCCCTGGGGTGCTTTGCCAGGTTCTGTGTTCCAAAGTGGCAAACTTCTATTTTGAACCTACAGAAAATGGCTGCCCATTTATGCATATCACAACAGGAGTACAGTAGTACATGCTATGTAATCATAATAACTAACATTTATACAGGACCAGGCACTGTGCTAAGTGCTTTACAATCATTATCTTATTTGATTCTCATAGCAAACCTGTGAGGTTGGCATTATCATTAATCCTATTTACAGATGATGGTACTGTGGCAGGCAGAGATTAAGTGGCTTGCCCAGGGTCACAGAGCTAATAGATGTCTGATTTCTAGTTTGAATTTGGTCTTTTGGGCTCCAGGATTGGCACTTTATCCACTGTAGTGAATCTAGAGTAAGGAAGAATTGAGTTCCAAACCAGCCTCAGAAATCAACTATATGATCCTGAATAAATCACTTAACCCTCTGTCTTCCTCTGTTTTCTCATAAAGTAGAGACAGTAATAGCATCTACTTCACAGGATGTTTATGAGCATAGAACAGGAAAATGTAAAGTACTTTGCAAAAATTAATATTAGCCATTAAATAAGAAAGCATGCACATATTTTGGCACATGCTCAAAAATAGTTTAGTGATAAGGTCATGAAATCAAAAATTTGTAGATACCCTTTAACCCAGAGATTCTAACATATGCCCCAAGTAAGTAGATAACAAACAGAAAGGTCTCACATACAACAAAATATTATAACATTTTTTGTGTTGCTACTTTTATAGCAAAGAACTAGAAACAAAGTAGATGCCCATCTACTTGAAAATAGTTAAACAAATTGTGGTAGGTGAATGTAGTACTCTAAGAAACAATTTATATGATGACTATGGAGAAGTATGGGAAGACATGATGATACCAAAAAAAAAAAAAAGAGCCAGGAAAACAATAGACAATAATTACAAAATGTAAATTAAACAATAGAAGTAATATAAAAGGAACCAAATGCTATGAAAATTATAATTCCCAAGCTTGAGCCCAAAGAAGAGATATGAGACATCACCTCTTCTAACTTCTGAAGCAAGGAACAAGCAAGTTAGTTTTGCAGTTTTTTTCCCCTTTATTATAAGGGATGTTTCTTGGTGTGGTGATGGGAGGACAATGGGAAAAAGGTAATGTGAAAACAAAAAAAAATCAAAATTTTATTTTTTTTTAAAGTATGGAACTCATCTAGGCTAGTTCTCTTAATGCAGATATACAGTCCATCACCCAAATCTCTCCAGTTTAGCACAATCTTCTTGACCTAGCACTTTCCAAAAGTAGTCTTTGAGATTTTCCAGTTATCTTATCCCTTAACTCTCCTCTAAGAAGCAGCTGGATGGGGCTTTAGTACATCCAGTGTTATGTCTTTAGTGAATGATATCGAAGAGTTGTTAATTCAATCCCATGACGTATATTTATACAACTAAAAAATATCATCAATGTCCTTCCTAATGTAACTCCTCACTACCAGTCTTTGACATTAGAAGATCACAGTTCTTACTAGTAATCTGTTCCCTCCAAGTTCTACCATTGAGCAAAACCTCAAGCTTCCAAAATAGCTGCAGAAGCAGAGTCTATCTGCTGGAGCCCTAAGTAATTTTGGCTTTATCAAAGTTTTGCTAGAATGTTGCCTCACTAATTTGAGTAAGATAGTCCTTTTATATAAAAAATTGACTAATATCTGTTAGGGGCTCTCAGTTTCCTTAAATTGATCAAGATCATCTCCACAAGAAAATTCCAGCTCCAGTCCCTCCTTTTCCTTTTTCCTACCGTCTCTCTCCTTTTGTTTCTGTTTTTAGGGCTTTTCCCACCCAGAATGTTCTCTCCTGCTCCTCTCCTCTAGATCAACTTTGCTTCCATCTTCACTAAACCTAGTTCCGCTAACTCCACCTGTCTATTTTCAAGGCCTTTTCCCCACACGAATCACTATACAGCCTTCTGAGGGGACCTAGGATTGGAGAGTCACATGAACACTTCAGAAAAGCGACTAATCTGACTTCGAGGAGTCCAGCAGCATTGTACTCCTTCTACATGTCTATTTAAAGACGGTTCCAATTTACATCGCATGGAACCCATTTTCACTGGAGCACTGTGGACGTCTCTCAGTCCATAATCTCTCTTAAAGGCGATCTGTGTTACGGTGACACTGGGTTAGCGGGGGAGGAATGAGCCCCAAACCAAGGAAGTAGTTTGGTGTCACTGGTCTCGGGGGCTGAGGTTGGAGTAGAAGGTGCCGCCTAAGGTCGCTTTATTACACCCTCTCCAAAGCTCGGACTCGGTGAAGGTCACTTTTGCGTGCCCTGCGGTTTAACCAAGTCGTGACAACCTAGTGCTGCAGAGAGCAGAGCGGTAATAAAAACAGGCTCAGCGTTTGGAATTCGAGGTTGGGACCCCGCAGGGGGCATTTAAATCCCCTTAATTCCCGACCTCAGAAGGGGAGAGGGGAAGCTGGGCTGGATGACGAGCCAGTTCTCTTCCAGCTTTTAAAACGACAACCATTTAGGAGAAATGGAAACACGCCCAACCCGCTGCAGGGACTGAGCCGGCTGACAGCACCCAGGGAGGAGACCAGGAGTCGAAAGTGCAACCTCCACAGCTGCCTTTAAGGACTCTTTAAGGACTGACATGCGCAGACGCCCAGGACCATTCTGACAGGCAGAATCCTCGTGGGCATGCGCTGATAGAGCAGCCAAGGGACAAAAGAAGTCGCGCATTCTTCATCCAGATTCCAGAAATAAAAATGGGCCTCAGACTGATTTCTATATAAGCCTGCCCTCCTTGTCTTAGAAACAGAAGCCAATATAAGTTAAGTGACTTGCTTAAGAACATACAATAAGGGGGCAGCTGGGTAGCTCAGTGGAGTGAGAGCCAGGCCTAGAGACTGGGAGGTCCTGGGTTCAAATTTGACCTCAGACACTTCCCAGCTGTGTGACCCTGGGCAAGTCACTTGACCCCCATTGCCTACCCTTACCACTCTTCTGCCTTGGAGCCAATACACAGTATTGACTACAAGACGGAAGGTAAGGGTTAAAATTTAAAAAAAAATGAATGAATGGAGTATATTAAACAGGTGAGGATATTTCAATCAGTCAAAGACTTAAGAGTCTGAAATGTCTTTGATCAACTAGACTTACATTAAAAAAAAACACTAAGTGTCAGGGCTGATATTTCAACTAATGCCCTCTGACCTCAAATGCAATGCTCTTTTCACTCCCTTCCAAGTGAATGAGATTGCATACAACTTAGGTATCAGTAAGCATCTACTCTGTACCAGTTACTGTGCCAGGGAATGGGGATGCAAATGTAGGAAATATTTTTTTAGCTCCCTCACCCTCAACTATTAGTGCCCCTTCTCAAGAGTGTGAGCTACCGTATATTTATTTGTATGTATCCTTTTCTATGTATTTTGAATGTACATTTGCATATAAAAATGCTTCAGGTGGACCCAGGAAGCCTTGAGTCCAAATTTTCAGGTATTTATTAGCTCTGTATTCCTGATCAAATCATTTAACCTTTCAGCCTTAGTTTACTCCTATGTAAAGTAATAATAGTTATCTTGTAGGAATTGTGAAGTTCCAACAAGATGACATAGGTATAATGCTTTGCTGTCTCTTCTGCATTATATTTGTTTGTTTGGACAAGTCACCTAAACTTTCTGGGTTCCAGTTTCCTCAATCAATTAAACAACAAGCATTTTGTTAAGTTCCAAGTACTGTGCCAGCTTCTGGAATACAAAGACTGAATATCTTGTATTTATTTGCTTATTTGACATACTGATGGACCAACTCTAAAACTCCATCCAAATGAATAGAAAGACATTTCTCATCCACTTTGTCTTTCCTGTGCAGATGGGAAGAGTCTACTCTTAAATGAATAGAGATCTCTTTCATTAGTCTCTGAAATATTCTGGGTCTTGATTTAATCAGCATAATATAGATTTATAATGAATGGGGCTCAGTGTTGAAGAGGAGAAAAGCAGTCTGAAATGCTTTTAGGACATTACAAAACTCCTTTATTAACCCAAAACTTTCTCTGGAAGCAAAATCCTGTTGTTTCAATACTACCAGTTTCCTTGTATAGAGGATCCCACCTCAGACTGGTCACACTGAGGTCCTTTCTATCTCTGAGATTCTGTCATAAACAATGATCTAGGAAATCCCTGCTGGCTGCTGCTCTGGCTCCCACTGACTATTCTTATTAATTTTCCTGTGAAGAGTTTTTGCAAGAGGCCTACTCTCTTCTGTTTGTTGCTTTATTATTTACTCACTGTTAAGAATCACTAAATTAATTGTTTAGCTTACCATGCCCTTTTTTCAGTAATTTTTACTCCCACAGTTCTTTCTCTCCTCAAGTATTTGATGCTTGAAATTACAGGCACTTGTTATATATTGGTGCTAGTATGGCAAAAAGATATTAGCCTTTCAAAAATCTCCCTGTTGGGTTTCTAGAAGCCCAAGTCTCCCTAAGTCATCTTGAGGCCAACCACATATTAAACTTTTGGTGGGTGGCACATTATTCAAATTCAGTCAGTATTCTAAGAGAACAGAAAGAAATATCTAAGTTAAAAGTTGAGACGGGATAAGAAATTCCATTACTTCAATAAATCTGAGAAGCTTTATTGAGCAGCTAGTGACCAGGAAATAAACACTACTTAGGAGATTATGAAAGTAAGGACATCTCATTATGCATTTAAAAACAGGTACTTTTGCTTTTGAGGGTGTTTATTATTATTATTTTAATAGTTGTTATAGTACTAAGACATGATCAATGAAATAAAATAAAATCTTGTACTTTGAAAAAATAATTTAAAAATTTTATGTTGAATTTAACACCAATGAAGAGCCCTTTCAGGGAATTTTTTTCTTTTTTGTATCCTTTAGCACAGAGGTGCCTAATAAATGTTTATTGAGTGACTCGTTTACTATGTGTTAGGCATTGTGCCAAGTTCTTGGAATGCAAAGAAAGGCAAAAATAGTTCCTGCCCTCAAGGAGTGTTCAGTTTAATGGCAAAGATCATGTATAAACAACTAAGTACATACAAGATGTATTCAGAATAGGTAAAAGTAATTTGGTAAGGGAAAGCACTAGTAGCTGGGTGGAGGGGATAGAACTTCTGCAGCTACAGAGTGGAATTAAGCTGAGTCTTGAAAGAAGCTAAAAGGTGGAGGTGAGGGGGCAGAATATTCTTCATCTCTAGTCCATCAACTCTCTGTCAAGTGATAAGAGACTATGAAAACTTGTCAAAAGGTTCATTTTATAGTTTGACCTGAAGGCTAAAATGCAGCGGGAAGCAAGGAGAAATTTAACTGTCAACAATTTCAGACACATAAACTCTTTCCTTTGACTTCAATCAAAAGCTTTCTGATTGATTGATTAATTGACTTTGTTACAAAATGCATCTCTGGAGCCCTCTTCCACACCTCCTCCCATTAATAATTCAGTGTAAATTAGTAGTCAGTTTAAGTTCAGAAAGAGGACCACAGAAGGTTAGTGATAGAAGAGAATTTGGATTTTGACAGAAATAGGGAAATTAGGAAGAGGGATAGGTTTTAAGAGAAAGATTTGTTTGGGACAAATTGAATTTGAGATCCCTATAAGACCTCCAATGGAAAATGTGTGTGTGTGTGTGTGTGTGTGTGTGTGTGTGTGTGTGTGTGTGTGTGTGTGTGTGTGTATATATATATATATATAAAATAGATGATGTGGGACTGGAATGTTTAAGAAAGATGAGGGTTCAGTATATAAATCTGAGAGCCATCTGCACAGAGATGTTATGTTGAACCCATGCATGCAACCCAATGAACCTAGAGAGAATGGTGGTAGAGGGAAAAGAGAAAGTGTCTCAGATAAAGCTTTGGGAGCAGGACAAATGAGGGGGGGATGGATTATTGTTTAGCAAAATAGACTGAGGATGGATCAACAGGTAGGAGAAGGAAGAAAGGACCATGCCACAAAAATCCAGTGTGATATGATCACGAATGCCAAATACTTCCTATGTCAATAAAGGTGAGAATCGAATAGAGGCCAGTGGATATGAATAAATGAATTGATAAAAAAAAGTATTTATCAAATGCTGGGAAAACAAATAGAAAAGCAGAGACTGACTATCCTTGCTCTCAAAGAGTGACAAAGACAGAGTCTAACTTTGGAAATAGCTTTGTTGGTCTTCAAGCCCAGGTAAGAACTATGTGTTTTGGGCTTACAGGAGGGTCTGTGCTTACTAAGAACTATGTAGACAGCTTCTTAGACCAGTGGCAAAGTTTATTGGGTTGGAGTCTACAATTTATAGGGTAAATGATGTAGGTAAAAGAATTAGGTAAGCCTTTTGCAGGTACAATGGTTAGTTATGAGTTACAAGGTGAATAAAATAGATTTAGATTACCTCAGTGGCACTAAACAGTTTTCAATAGGATAATAAATCATGTGTCAGCATATCAATGTATGACCCAATACTGTATGTTCTTCTCACAAAACTGCTTCAGTGATTTTCTTGGCAGGGCATCTGGTATTTGAGAAGGGGGAAATGTTTGCTTTTCTCATGCTGGAGAGCAGACTATGTGCTTGATGATTTCTAAGCTGTGATTTCCCAGAGACCTTGCAAACTGGGGTGCATTGGGCATTCCGCAGCCTTGCTGGAATGGAAGCCCCTAATCTTCTTGTGCTGCTCCCACAAAGAAGCTCACATTCTAATGGAGGATATAACACAATGCAGTAAGTTTTAGTTAAATGAGATGGAAGGGTCCTGTGTTGCTTAGGGTACAGGAGCAAAGCAGAAAGTAAGGCATCTTCTTTAATGTCATTTCCACTAATAAAAATCTGTTTCTGATGTTGAGCTATTTAATAGTGTCAAAGACTTAGGTATCAAGGACTTTATTTTCTCAGTTTGCAGAATTTTGTGACTTCCCCCAGCACAATAAGGAAACATGAATAGGAGTTGAGGAAGCTAGGATCAAATCTTAGGCTTAGGGGTTTGCAAGGAATGAGAAAAAAGGGATAAAGAATTTGAGGTTAGAGGATAATATAAGCTGAACTGATAAACTGTAGAGTCAGAACTGATAAGGGAGGAAAGTAAAAAGTTGTAAATATCGTTGGTGAATATTTCTTCCTGTTTTATGCCCTGTTTGATATTTATAATCAGAAAGCCATGAAAGTTATTTCTATTCCATATTTCAAGGAATTTTGTAAGATGTTTTTATTTCTTTCATTTTATTTTTTTAAACCCTTACCTTCTGCCTTAGAATCAATTCCCTGCCTTGCCTAACAAAAATTAATAAATAGGTGTTGGATTATACTGTGTCCAGCTTCTTTATACATTGTCTACCATTAAGTGACCCTAATAATTTGTCTATAATCAGCTATCTCTCATCAGTAACAGATAGCAAGATCAGTATCATCTATAACAATTCCAATGCAGAAGAGTGGTAAGGGCTAGGCAATGGAGGTCAAGTGACTTGCCCAGGGTTATACAGCTAGGAAGTGTCTGAGGTCAGATTTAAACCCAGGACCCTCCCGTCTCTGGACCTGGCTCTCAGTCCACTGAGCCACCCAGCTACAACAAAGCCATGGAAGCCTGTTTGTTGAAGAGCCTTTAATGTAACACCAAGTAGTACCACCTTCTCACTTCTACCCCTACACTATCTTATCCCACTAAAAATAAGTTCATGGGATACCTCTGATAACTTTATTATTTGTTTTCTCCAGTCAGTCTGAAGACAAAGTTATTTAGGCAGGTAGATAGATGGTGCAGTGGATAGAGTGCCAGGTCTGAAATCAGGAAGACACCTTCCTGAATTCAATTCTGGCCTCAGACACTTACTAGCTGGGTGATCCTGGGAAAGTCATTTAATCCTGTTTGCCTCAGTACCTCATTTGCAAAATGACCTGGAGAAGGAAAAAGCAAACCAATCCAGCATCTTTGCCAAGAAAACACCAAATGGAGTCATTAAGGGTTACTTACTTAAGATTAAGAGATGACTGAACCATATAACAAAGTTATTTTAGTATAATCAGAAAAGTTGCAAGAGAACACACTGTACCCACCTCCCCCACCTTCAGCTCAAATGAAGGAAAACATTCTAAAACTAGGGAACAAATACATACTATTAAGGAGGAGGGCAGAAATGTATAGATATTGTGATTCTAATAGTAACTACTAGGCATATAATCTCAGATGAGTGTTGTTCTTCCCATCTGTACTGGAATACCTGCTCTGTTGGTCTCCACTGGTCTTTTGCTGTCTGGTGGATATATGTAACAACCTTAGCTAAGTATTATCTTGGTCTCTATTGGTTGTTACTCTCTGCTATTAAGTTCTGGACTATCTCTTCAGGGTCACCTGAGTGTCATCTCAGCTCCAGTATCCTAGGGCATGATGTTACATTAAAGGCTTTTTAACAAACAGGCTTCCATGGCTTTGTTTAAAAAACATCTTACAAAATTCCTTGAAATATGTAACAGAAATAACTTTGATGACTTTTTGATTATAAATATCAAACAAGACACAAAACAGGAAGAAATGTTCACCAGTGGTATTTATAACTTTTTCCATAAGACTGATAACACTTTGGTCACAGACAACATCCAACTAATAAAATCCACACAAAGTTTTCCTATGGACAGTGGTGGTGAATCTATGGCGTGCATGCCAATGATGGCATACAGAAATCTTTCTGTGGGCACACACAGCACCCTTCCCCACTCTCTCCCCTCCCTACTCCTTTCTCCCCCCCCCCCCACAACCTGGTTTGTTACTAGAAAGGCAGCAGGATTCCAGTGGAGCTGCTCCCTTCCCCCTTTCCACTGTATTTGATGACATTTTTTCACATTATCAGTCCCTCTGCCCAGCAGCCCAATGGGAGCACACAGTGGGTAAGGTGGGCAGCTCATGGTTGGCAGAGCTGGAGGGGAAAAGGGTGCTCAGGCCACTCCTCTCCCCCTCTTTTATTTATCTATTTATTTACCTATCTATCTATTTATTTGCTTATTTGTCTGCTTATTTATTTGTTTGTTTATTTATTCATTCATTCATTCATTCATTTATTTATTTATTTATTTTATTTATTGCTGAGAATATTTTTTCATTTCACCCACCCCTCTGCCCAGCAGCCCAATGGGAGCACTTCTTCCCTTCCCTATATGGGGCAAGGAAGCAGGGCATGGCATGGGGTTTCTAGGGGAGTGGGGGTAGGGCATGGGGCATGGCACCTGGTCTCTAAAAGGTTCACCATCACTCCCCTAGGTCAACTTAATATTCTCCCTTTATCACTTCTTATTTTTATGACATGATACTTGTTATTTTACTACAGAAGGTAGGGTGTGGTGGTCTCTGAATGCCAAGATAAGGAATTATAACTTTTAATGTAGGAAATCAGGGGTTACAAAACAGATTATTTTGCTCAAAATTTAATCAAGCGAGAGTTTGAAAGGCACAAAGACTAGAGGCAGAGAGATCACAGAATCATGTTAGTGTTTAAAAGAAAATTCGAGATTATCTAGTACAAATGCTTCATTTTACAATGGAGGAAACTTACATCTCCAAATCTCAGTTTCTTTATCTGACAAATGGAGAAGTTAATGTTTTTTAACTGACTTCCTCACAGGGTTATTCTGAGAAAGTGCTTGTTAAGTCGTTAAGTGCTTGTTAAGTATTTTATAAATGTAAGTGATTATTATTGAATGATTGAATACAGAAGATGGAGAAGTTAAAGGTGATCTAGAATTTGGAGCCTAGAGAGTAGTGGCACCAACACCAAAAGTCTAAGAAGGGTGTTGTCTTGTGAAGTGGAAGATAATCAGTTAGGTTTTAGAAATGTTTACTTTGAGTTGAAGGCAAGACATTCAAATGGAAAAATTTAGCAGGCAGTTGGAAATGAGAGAGGTTAAAGATTTTTTAAAATTTCATATGTAGGCATACATATGAATACATATTATTGCTAATATAGACAAGTTTGTTATTGATTGATAATACATGATCTATTTACATACTTTTAAGGTTATAAAACCTTTTATACACATTATCTCAACAGTAATAATAGCTAACATTTATATAATGCTTACAATGTGTCAAGTACTTAAGGATTATTATCTTATTTGATCCTCACAACAACCCTGGGTAGTAAGGAGTATTATTATCCCCATTTTACAGATAAAGAAACTAAGGCAAATGTAGGTTAAGTGACTTGCCCAGGATCACACAGCTAGTAAATGTCTAAAGCCACTTAGGACTTCTTGACTTTCTTTAGGTTTGGCACTCTATCCACTGTCTCACTTAACATTAGATCCTCACAAGCCTGGAAGTTACATAAAACAAACATTTTTATTTATTCTCATTTTACAGATTTTGAAACAAAAACTTGGGGATTTTATGATTACATTTTTTCCCACTTAATTTCCCATTTCCCATTTATGTTCTTTTATTATTCTGTCTGCACTGAAGCAAAAGTCACTTTATAAAATGTAACAACCTCTGTATCAGCAAAATCAATGCAGATAGAAGAAACCTACATTATTATTATTTTTTGATGGACTATTCAGATCTTTCAAGTTGTCTGAGTTCACACAGCTGGCTGAGTCTTCTACTTTCAATCCTGTGCTTTTCTCTAACAGCTGTATCCAACAAATATTAGAAACTGAGGTTCTTACTAAGGGCCACAAAAATGATGTCCATGTTAATTAAAAAAAAAGTAGGATCAAAGATACTGAGCTATATAGGGGATCTTAGAGGAATTTAGTTCGACCCCCCTCGTTTGACAGATGAGGGAACCGAGTTCCATAAACTGAATGGCATGCCCAAGGTCAAATCTCAGCATTTTTTCTTTGTCTCATAAAGAGGTTCTAGAAAACACGAAGGTGTGTATCCTCTTGTCGTAGGGGACAAAACAATTTTCTCCCCCCTTTCTATTTCCCCACCACCACACACATACACTCGGTCCACTTCCTTCTCCCACTGTTTTATCCCCGCCATTCCTGCTTCCCCATTTTCTTTTCCTCTCCTCTTCCCTCTCCCCGCGAGAAATAATTCCCAGAACCAAGCTATCCGAGTCAATGCGCAAGCGTAGAACACCCACGGAAGCAAGCGTTCTTTCACGCTGTTAAAGCGTCGGGGTCACGGGGTCATCCCGGGAAAGATGGCGGCGTCTGCGGCGGTGGCGTTTGTGACCTTCGGCCGCCTTCTGGGCCGCAGCCAGGGCTTCCCTGTGGCCGCCAGATGTTTTGGTGTGCAGGTGTCGCCCACGGGGGAGAAAATTACCCACACAGGCCAGGTAATGGGGGAAAGAGGAGGAAAAAGGGTCTCTCGTCCCTCCCTACTTTCTGCTGCTGATGCACCTTGTCCCCGCCCCGTTTTCTCGTGGAGTGTCGGGACTGACCGATGGACCTACCGACAAACATGCTCAGCCTCTACTCACTCCCCTTGATCCAGCTTCCCCTGGATTTCTTCTTGGTTTGCTGCCCCTCTCTCCTCCCCCTCCCTTCCTCCATCCTGTACTTCTTTTCTTCTCCCCTCCCCTCCCTCTTCTCCCTTCTTTTTCCTTTCCTCTCTTTCTCTTTCCTCCCTCCTTTCTTTCCCCACTTCTTTCCCTCTTCTCCTCTGTCCCTTCCCCCTTCTCCATCTCCCCTCGTTCTCATTCCTCCCCTTTCCTTTCTCTTCTTGTCTCCCTTATACCCTCCCCCTCTTCTACCTGTCTCAGTCTTTTCCCCTCCCCCCACCTCACCAGACACATTTTTGAAGCTCTGGACTAGTGCGTGACTGGTGGCTTCCAGTGTCTTCTACACTCTTGAATCTCTTCAAGCCCCTTCTAGCTCTGGATCCTTTTTTTAATAAATCCCCGGCATCTCCCTACAATGACACAATCTTAACCTTTGCTCCCGTTTTTAGGAAAAGCCTATTCTGTACTGGAGAAAAATATCTGCCCTCTTTGGGCATATAAATATTTGCCTTCCTCAATTATACTCTTTTTGGGCATTCGGTTTGACCTCATTTTTGTTTTCTTGTTTTTTCCTTTTATTTTATCTTCAACTATACCTGGCACATTGAAGGCCTTTGATACAATACTATTCGTTTGGTTGTTATACCTACCTTTAATTACCTTCTACGCCACCTTTTGGTTTAAAAAAAAAAAAAAAAAAAAAAAAAAAGGAAATACAACTGATGCGGTCTTGGTCCGAGTTAAAAAAGATCGTTTTATTTGAGGAAGGAATATTATTCTTCTGTGCTTTGTCCCTGTTAAGCTTTTGAATGTTTTTGAGCCCTAGTTGCTGATAACTATTAAGATTGAGGCATTTAGCAACAAATAAAATAGACATCTTTAAATCGGTGTTTATTGTATTGTAAAAGTACCACATATGCAATTAATATAATAATCTTTAACTTGCCTTCATCCCTAACATTCTGATTATCCTTTGTGCAGTTATTTTGATGAAATATCTACATATTTCAGCATATAAAAACCCATTTGGTCTTAGTTTGGAAATTTTTTTAAATTTCATATTATTATGAATAGTGGAAGTTTGAATAAATCACTTGGCCTGAAGCTTAAAACCATAAAATCTGGGCATTTAAAACATGAGAAATTGAAATTGAGTATTTGAATTATTTTTACTGCATTCATTGCCATAAGATAGTATTTGCTTATCTAGTAATTATTATTATAATAAACATTAATGTAATTCTTTAAAATTTGCAAAGGACTTTACAAATATCTCATTCTCACAACAACTCTGGAAGGGCAAGCATTATCCCCATTTTACAGAAAGGGAAACTGAGGCAGATAGATTAAGTTACTTGCCCAGGCTCACACAGCTAGATAATATCTGAGATTGCGTGTGAACTCAGTTCTTCCTGACTTCAGGCCCCACACTCTATCCACTTCACCACCTAGATACATCTTCGATTTATATTGCAAAAAAAAAAAAAAAAAATTACAACAGAAACTGATATTATTACCTGAAAGATGGTGTATATTTTTGTTCCATGTGCTTATAATTACAGATTTCTTCATTTTACTTTATGTGGTTGGTTAATTAACAATGTCTAAATGTTGAAGAAAAACTTCTTTAAACTTAAATATTTATGATTGATGTGTGATTTTTAAAGGACAGTTTTCTCCTTCACTTATATTAGAGACTTATTTCTTTAACTGTTTTAAGTAACTGAGTTCCTAAGCTTGTATTAAGAAAACATTAAGCATCATTTTTACCAAGTGACATATACAAAAGTGTTTTTGAAAGGGATGAAGAACTTAAGAAATTTGGTGGTGCTATTAATATTTGGTTATTCAGAAAAGCATTATGTAACATTGAATTTTAGTGTCAATTTTGACAGGTATCTTTGAAATAAGACAAATTATTGTCTTAAAGGATAAGTTGTAAAAATAAAAGATGGTTGTTTTTTTTTCCCCAAGGTTTATGATGAAGATGATTACAGGAGGATTCGCTTTGTTGGTCGCCAGAAAGAGGTAAGCTTTCAAAAGAGAGTTAAGCTTTAATAAAAATCTAATATGACAAGAAATGAAATGGCAAATTGCACATTTAACAGACAGAAAGGCTTAGAATCATTTTATTTCTTAAATTAAACATTTCTTCAGACCTCTTGCCTTTTGGGGGGGGAGTACAGTTGTGATGCTAATTTTTTGTTTTTGAAATGTCTAAATGGCTACATTGTTCACTTGATAAAAATAACTTATATAAACTGAAATGACTAATTTCTTTACCTCATGCTTTTTCATGTCCATAAATTATATTGCTTATTTTTTGTTAAAATATGCTATTTTAGTTATCTAATGGAATATGATTTTTTTTAGCTCCACTTAAATAGGTTATGTTGGTTTGTTAGTTGGATATAAGGACTCTCTTAAATTTTGAAAATAGTATATATAAATCATTCTTTCCTGAGGTCTAGTCCAAATTAATGTGACAAGTTAGAGGTAAATTCTTTTCTATATAACTAATACTATTACTTGTCACCAGTGAGTGAGTTTTAGGTTGGACTAGGGTCTGTGTTTTTCTTAACTCTCTTTCTCTAACTCTCTTATTTCAAATGACATTAATGGTTTTTACCTCGATGTTCTTCTGCCATTGATACATATAGCTACCTTGCCTTTCAACCTATAGCTTTTCTCCCAGTATATTCTTAAAGGCAGGAATTGTTCTGTTTTGGTCTTTATATCTCTAGCATCAGACAGTGTTAATTTAAGTACACAGTAGGCAGCACTCATATGTTTGTTTAATTCCTTGCTTTTAAAGAAAGACCTAACCTTTATTTATCATTTGTCCATTCTGATTCATTTAAACCCTATCTCTTTTATCTACTTTTATTAAACCAGCTTTTTGTTCTCCCTATGACAAAATCATTCTGTAATCATTTATTAAATTTCACTCAATCAATTAACTTATTTGTGATTACTTTTTGCTAGATTTCTAGCTTGGATTCCATGATTGTTACCTTACCTAACCTACCACCCAGAATTCTTTGCCAGCTTCAGTTTTTGCCATCTTGATCATCCTTGGCTGCTTTATCTACTCTGACTTTAGACCTTTGAGCATCACTGGGAAAAGTTACAGAACTATATACAAACTTGAACTCATGATTCATATTGTATAGATTTATCTGGGTCCTAACTACTACTAAGCAGTTTCTTTTACTCATCTTTTCTTGATTCAATGTCAAGTCTAACTGGCTGTTAAAGGTGTCTAATTCTATTCTTTTCAGCACATTCCTTGTTGATAAAGTTATCTAGGATAACCTCTCCTTTCACATCTTCACTTTATAGTTTTTGTCTTTTTTCTTGATCAAGTCAGGGAGAGAGAATGAGCATTTATATAGCACCTACTATGTGCCAGGGGCTTTACAAATATTTCATTTTGATACTCATAACAACCCTGGGAGGTAGCTTCTGTTATTATCCATATTTTATAGATGGTGATACTGTATGAGGCAGATAAGTGACTTACCCAGGATCCACAGCTAAAAAGTGTCTAAGGCTGGATTAAAATCAAGTCTTGGAGATTCCAGGCCCAGGACTATTCACCTAGATGCCTGGTGCCCAAAAGTCATTATAGTAGGCATTTATTTGGCACAAATGTATACTAGTCATTCATCAAGTGCTGAGGATAGAAAGAAAAAAATGAAGCAGGCCTTATGCTTCAGAAGCTTATATTCCATCAGAAAAGGCAATATCCATATATGTACGAAATAAATACAAGGTCATTTTGTGAGGAAATGTCTTAACTGCTGGAAATATTTCACCTGGTTTTACTATCCTAAGCACATATGATATTCCTATCACTTATAACAGAAAATTCAGTACTGTTTAGGTAGGTGATTCCCCTATCTCCTCAATCATTTAATCCCAGACATCAAAATAGCTTGTATTTTTAGAACATTGGGGGTAAACATATATATATTTCTTTGAATCCACATCACAATATTCGTAATATGCAAACAAAGTGATCAGTTAATTAGGCAGCTGGGTGGTAAATTGGTTAGAGTGCTGGGCATGGAGTTAGGAAAGACCTCTTGCAGAAGATGACACTAAGGTGAGTTTTGAAAGAAGCTAATGATTCTAAGAAGTAGAAGTAAGGAGGAAGTGCATTCTAAGTGTGAACAGCGGAGTGACTGATGTAACCATTTGTAAGACCTTTGTAGGTAGACTAGACAGCATGTGAAAGGAAGTAATGTTTACTAAGTGTGGAAGGGTATGTTGGAATTAGATTGTGCAAGGCTTTAAATGCAAAATAGGAGAGTTTGTATATGTCTCTGAGGAAGTATTCCTCCATTTCTAAGAGTAACTCCTTTCCACTTGGGGTCTTCAGACTGTTGCCTCTTCCCTGCTGTGAATCTTTTTTTTTTTTTTTTAAACCCTTACCTTCCATCTTGGAGTCAGTACTGTGTGTTGGCTTCAAGGCAGAAGAGTGATAAGGGCTAGGCAATGGGGGTTAAGTGACTTGTCCAAGGTGACACAGCTGAAAAGTGTCTGAGGCTAGATTTGAACCCAGGATCTCCTGTCTCTAGGCCTGGCTCTCAATCCACTGAGCTACTCAGCTGCCCCCCTCTCTGCTGTGAATCTTAAAGGACATCATGTAAAAATAACTTTCTGGCATCTTCTGTCATCTTCCAATTCCAAACATTTATCTTCACTACTTTGAAAAAAAGTTTAATTAATCAGTCCCAGATCTTTATTTCTCATCATAGCTTATCCTCTCTATTGACTTTTTTTCAACCTGTTCCCTAACAGAAGTCGTCTCTGAGGTTCATTTGTTGATCTTGTGGCCTTTCTACATTCTCCTGGAGAGAGCTTATCTATTCCAGCCATACATATTTCTCCTGTCATTGTCCAATCTTAAGTTATTTTGTGAATGACAGCATGGTTTAATGTATAGACGTCTGACCCGAGAGCCAAGAAACCTGGGTTCAATTTCTGCCTTGGCTGAACTATGTCTGTGATCCAGGGCAAGTCATTTAACATAAAGGTTCCATGCAACTAAAAGATCAAGTTTCAGAATAGTTTCTATCTCCATAATTGAACATTTTCTTCCAGGGGAACTTACTCCCTATGTTGATAAGATCACACTATCTTGCACTTAAAAAAAATTATTCTTAGATTATGAACAAATCCTACCTTATTGCCAAAACTGTAACATAATTCAATAAGTTGTTCATTCTTAGCATTCTAGACTAGCTACCTTCTGTAATGTGGTTTAATCTATATTTTCAAGGAATGAATGATCTTTGGCCAAATATGGCTATTTCCCTATAAGAATCTTCAATTATAGTCTTCCTTTTCTGCTCATTTTTCAATGTTATTCATTTTTCATTCTTAAAGATAGTGAAATGATCTTGAGAGTTGACCTCAAAGGCAGGAAGACTTGAGTTGAAATCTTTCTTCTGACACATTGGTTTTGTGACAATGGGCAAGTTACTTAATCTCTTAGTGCTTTCAGTGGTTCTCTAAGTCAGGCTGTTGGAAGCCATCCTGAATTGATAGAGGGAATTTACTAACATGAGATTTTCCTTATTATACTAGTGAAATTAAAGGTTTAGTATTCTATCCATTTCATGTTTGTTCTTGCCTCTAAACCTTTTTTTATCCTGTCATTCCTTGCCTAGAATCCTTTTTCTCTTTATCAAATACTCTCTATGTTTTAAAATTAATCTTAAGTTTCACCTAGTTGGAGAAGCTTTTTTCATCTGTACCCTATCTATAAAGATGCAGTATGGGTTAGTAGAAAGACCATTGTTTTTGAAATTGAGAGGGCAGCTGGGTAGCTCGGTGGAGTGAGAGTCAGGCCTAGAGACAGGAGGTCCTAGGTTCAAAACCGGCCTCAGCCACTTCCAGCTATGTGACCCTGGGCAAGTCACTTGACCCCCATTGCCCACCCTTACCACTCTTCCACCTATGAGAAAATACACCGAAGTATAAGGGTTTAAAAAAAAAAAAAGGAAAAAAGGAAAAAAAAGAAATTGAGAGACCTTAGTTTGAATCTTACCTCTAATGCTTAGTAGCTGTAGAACTATGAACAATTCTTGAACCTCTCTGATCTTTGGTTTCCTTGTTTGTATTAGGGAGGAGGAAGATGCCTGTTTATATCTGCCTCACAGGGTTGTGAGGATCAAATTAGATAATATATGTAAAGATTTTTGAAAGCATTATTTAGAAAACATTATTTAAATGTCAGTTATTATACCCTTCTATAGTAATCTTTACCTTCTCAGTTTTGATAGTATTTTCTGGACCATTCATTTGATAATTATGCACTGCTTGTTTAATCTGTACAGATGTTTTATTTTTCCAGTGAGATTTTAAGGTCTTGGAAGATAGGCACTTTATCTTGTACTTTGTATCTCCCATAGTATTTAACACAGTACTGGACACACAGTAGACAATAGGCATTTGTGTATGAATTCCACATCATTCTGGTAACTGATTTTTTTCCTAAGCATTCTGCATAAGATGTGACATTGATACTAATTATTGTTGGTGACTTTTTGTTTTTTCTTATGATTATTCTTATTTGTTACCTGGCCATGTTCATTTGTTGTATGTATGTTTTTAATTTTTATACAAAACTATTGTGACAATGAGGAAGACTAAAAAAAAACCCAGAAACCACCTCAGCCTCTGTTGTTTGCTACATATATGCCACTATAGATAAAGTCACTTTGCCTCCAAGCTTGTTTCCTTGTCTATAAAATGGGAGTACTGATTTGTAAGATCTCACAGTAATGTGAAAAAAGCATTTTCCAAAATTATAAATCTTCTACCACCAACACTGCCGTGGCTACCACTACGTTTCCCCAATCTCAGGTGTCACCAAGTATACTCACTAAGAAAGTGGTAGAACTTGGGTTAGTTATGTGTTGCTTGTCTGTTTTGTATCTTCATCCATTTTATTCTCTTAGCTCCAGTTACTTATTATAGTTATTATAGTCATCTATTCCCAATAATAGATAATTGAATGCTCTTCAGGTAAATTATATTCCCCTCCCTGTTCTGTCTCTACATCCCCATTTATTTTAATAGTCAAATAGGCTTATATTTATAGAATATTAAACATTAATTCATGGTGA
The DNA here is from genome assembly GCF_016433145.1 of Gracilinanus agilis. Taxonomy (NCBI): domain Eukaryota; kingdom Metazoa; phylum Chordata; class Mammalia; order Didelphimorphia; family Didelphidae; genus Gracilinanus; species Gracilinanus agilis. The sequence goes on from NC_058130.1 coordinate 427,137,228, forward strand.
AAATTAATATTTTGCTATATCATCTGATAATAAATATTGATTTGTAACAAAGTTTTCTGTCAAAAACCCCATATTTTAGTCTACCTTTAAGAGAGACCTCTCTCAGCTATAAGTGGCTGAGGAATATAATTTTTCCCAGTTCCTGAGGCATTTGCCTAGGCACAAACTCTTTCTTTTGTGTATCCTATAAACAGAACCAGCCTTAGCTGGGTTCATCTCCAGGGACATATCCCCTTGTCCTTTCTTTCCTCCTCATCAAAGTTGGTCTACAAAGGGAAAATTAAGCCTGGGAGATTCTGATTGAAGTGGTTTCCCCCCTCATGGCTCCCCTACTATGAAGTGATAGGGAGGATTTGAAAACTGTTAGCCCACTGCCTCATTAAGATATCCATCAATATAGATTGCTTTGCCTTTGCAAAGGTCTCAATGATGTATATACTCTCAGAAGGAAGACACCAGGATAAAAAGGGGCCTGGGACTCTTACTTGGTGTCTTTGATCACTGAGATCAATTACCTCCATTTATTGGTTATTGCTAGCCTTACTAATTAATTAATCGTACTTGGAATTTTGTCTGTTGGAATTTTATTTGACACACTTTTATGTGTTTGAAACCAAGGCAGTCTTTTTGTGGTATTAAAACGAAGTGATCACTTAAATTAGGCAGCAGGTGGTTCACTGGACAGAGGGCTTGGAGTCAGGAAAACCCAAATTCAAATATGATCTCAGACACCTACTACCTGTGTGACCCTGGGCAAGTCACTTAACTTCTCTTTGTTTCTGTTTCCTTGTGTAAAATAAGACTAATAATGGCATTTAACCTCCAGGGTTATGAGAATCTAATGAAATAATACCTATAAAGTGCTTAGCACAGTGCCTGGCGCATTGCGAACACTATATAAATATTATTGTTATTGTTATCATTGTCATTATCATTATTCTGATGGGATGCCTTTTAGTTAGGATATATGAGAAACTACATCTGTAGAATTTATTTTATATTTAAAGCTTTTTAATTTTCATTTCTTTGAGTCCTATGTTCCCTTATCTCCCCTTAAGTGATCCTCTTAATATGAAAGATTTGATTTGTTTGGTTAAAGTAAGAATGCACAGGTATCTTCATTTTAAAAATCTATGAATAACTAGAATTTTTTTTTCTTGTCTGCTTCCAAAGGCTGATCTAGCAAAAATAATGGGGATAGAAGGAGAAAGATTTATTTACCCTCAAGGATCCAAAGGAAAATATTTGAAAATATGAATTCATAAACCCCAAGGTTCATGAAACTAGTGGTTTAGTCAATAAGCTATGTGAGTTGTCCTTTAATTTTATCCTTCATGGTAGCTCCAGGACTTAATGCTTGTTTCTTTCTTTTCTTTCTTTCTTTCTTTTTTTTTTTTTAATACTTTCTCTTGCTAGGCGCCAGTCAGATTAATCACTGAACTCCTCTATGTCCCTCAAAACCAGTTTCAACAAGTCAATACGAATGCCTCAGTTCACCATTCTCTTGAATTATGTTTTAAACTGTTTAGTTTTATGTAAAGAACTGTTTTTAACTATAAAATTATTTTTCAGAAAAGCATAAATATAAAAAATATGTATTTTAAACTCATTATTCACTTGTGATATGAACTTTAAACTTAATTAATTTTAAAATATAATTTGCCTCATTGTTCATTTTAAACTTAAGAGCTTGATGAGAAGTATGAGTTTTTAAAATACTTTTTATAAGACAATATTTTAGAGTTCTGTAGTTAATCTATTTTACTTTTAAACATCAGTTTTAGCATTGATCCAAAGACTCTAATCATGATTTTGCCCCTCAGGCGCCTCCTTAATTTCCGTCCCTCTCTCCCTACCACCTCCTCCAATTTGGAAGGGTTTGAATCCGACAGAACAAGTTTTCCTCTGCAATTGCTATTCCTAAAGTATGCCATATGAATCAAAGTCCTGCCTTTTAACAATAAAATTTACTTTGGCGCTAAATATTTAATATGTTTAGCTTACAATTTTTAAAAAAGACAAAAGCTTGGCTTTAAAGGTTTTCCTTTTTAATGATATACAAACCAGAGAAGTATTTTTCTTGCTACAAAGCAAGAGTGGGACAGTGGAGGATATATGATTTGTCATAAGCCTTAGCCATTGCTACCAGCTAATCAGAATATTCAAGGCACATATATATAACATTTAGTTAATTAATAATGTTCATAAAATGATTTTTTTCTGCTAAAATTTCCTTAGTGATTATAAGTAAAATCGAGGGTTTTAAAAATATTATTATTTTGACATGCCATTAGCATCTAATAACATTTTTTTATATCATAGATGGATGTGTTTTTGTTTCTACGTTCTTTACATTCTTTCAGTTGAGCTGAATTTCAGGAACCAGACATTAATAATTGGAGGGTCATGATTTCCCTTCAGATGTACTGCATTAAATGACAGTAGTGTATGCCCTTTGTCAGTCAGAAATGTCAAGGCATCAAATGCCCTTCCCTCAAGGAGATGGCGAGGTCTCTTTAACTGCCATGATTGGTGCCTATCTGTTTGTTAGTGTGGCCTGTGTGACATTTTTGTCACTTATTTAGGCATTGTATTATTTAAACTATAAGACTTCATTTGTATGGTTAGTTGCTTTGTCCATCAGTAGCAGAGGTGAGCAGTACATCACTCATTTCATACCACACTATAAGGATGTCACTGTTAGGGGAGAGACAAGACTGTCAACAAATATATTCTGTTTAAAAGAGCATGTAATACAGCATTAGTATAATGCTACACAACTTGATATTTTTGTTTTATTGTAACTGCATTTTATCATAAATTCTTTCACCTTGAAATTGAACTTTAAGAGGAAAGCTTATAAAACTATGACGATAGTAAATTATAAATTAGAGTGCTTTCTTTATCGTTCTTCTCTACAACCTTGTACTTGTCAATATATGGGACAGTTTTATTATAAATATGGGTGAATGTGTATGTATATATCTGTGTATTTCAGATGAAACCAGACTTGATAACTAACTTTAAAGTACTGTTTAACACAGTTTGCCCCCTCCCCTATACTTAGATTGACTTAACAAATAACTTAAGAATAATGCTATTTACCTAACATTAGCAAGGTTGAATAAAAGTTAAATAGCATTATGTATTTTAGATTTTGCTCTAAAACAATAATTTAAAGGAGCATTGTACTATCGTCAAGGAAGAACAGTTTTATTAATCTATGGTCATTTGATTTTTTTTCACAATTCTCAACTTTATTTACTAAAGAAGATGAATATAAAGGTTATTTATACCTTTCCACGCATATGTTTTATGTTCTAACATTTTAACATTCTTATAAAAACAGATGAAATAACCATTCAGCCTGAATTCTAATCCCAATTCTGCCACTAATGTAAGCATAGCACTGAATAGAAGAGATGGGTATTTTTCAGCTGATGAGTAAAGTACTAAGTTGGAAGGAAAATGGGGGTGAATACACTTCGTTAAAAAGTGCAAAGTAATGTTAAAAGTAGAGAAAATTTTAAAGGACAGGAAAACTGAGAAGAAATGGAGCTAGTTCAGAGGACAACTAGTCTAAGAAATAATATTTATTATTCTATTGGTTATCACTGAATTGTGTTTCCTGTCAACTAGTGAGAATAGAATTTTTTTAACTAGATAAGTTTAGTTCCTGAAACCATGCATTTTTCATATTCACCTGCCTGCCAAAATGTAATTGACAATTTAAATTATATTGGAGAAAAACATTTGCACTAGGTAATTTTTTATTTAAACATCCTGGCATCACACATAAGTTTTAGGGCATTATTGAAATACGTTTTATGCATAAAGTTTAATAATTTTATTTTTCAGTCTTTGTTGACTTTGCAAAAATTTTCAAAATGTTTTAAAATAAGGATTTATTTCATATTGAATACAAGATTGCACTGGTTCTAAATGTTCCTTTTCAAATCCTTTGTTCACTCTTCTTGCTAAATTACCATAGCACCTGCTCTCCTTCCCAGCCCTGTTAATATTCTTGTACTCAGTATATCTATTTTATGCCATTTTCTCCACTTCCATTTCACTTTATGTAGTATTTGTTGTATGTGTTCAATAAACTTTCTCTTTTGTCTTAGCATACTTTCTGGCCCTTACTGAGATCTGTATCAGTAGATGACTGCTGCTTCTTCCTAGTTGTTGTCTTCCATGAAGGTTCAGCTATTATCAATCAGTACGTGGAAAACACACAAGCCTGTGTCTCTATTTTGTAGTCTAATCGCACTTGTCACAAGACATCTCAAGTGGGATATCTTATCACCAACTCAAATATGTCCAAGGCAAATCTTCTCATTTTCTACCCTCTCCTGCCTTTGCCATAAAGTAGATGACTCTGCCTTATCACCCCATCTTTCTGAGTCTAGAAACCTCAGTCATTTTGAAAGTGTCACTGTCCTTTTGCTCCATCCATCTTTTCTTTTCTTATCCTGCTATGTGATCCTCGGTAACATCCTACATCCACACCTTCCTTTCATATCCTTAGACTTCATCTATACTGTCTCTTATTGGAAAATGAAGTCTCTGCTTCATGCTTTTCTCTTTTATATCATCATCTAACTGAGTCCTTCTCAAAACTGTGAGTTGAGCTGTCTCCCTGCTCTTTTTGTTTGAATAAACTACAGTACTTACCTTCTTAAGGCACGTTAGATTTAGAGAGGCAGAATAACAGTGACCAGAACTCTGTACATCTTGGAGTCAGGAATATTTAAGGTTGAATCTTGCCATAGACATTTGCATCATGAGTGACCATGGACCAGTTACTTAATCTCTTTGACCCTCAGTTTTTTCATCTTGTAAAATAGAGGTAATAATGGCATTGGTCAGGTTCCCCTCCCCTCCCCCAAGGATCAAATGGAAAATGGAAATGTGATTGTATGTGAAGTGTTTTGCAAATCTTAAAGCATTGTGCAAAAGCCAGCTGCTTTTATTATTATGATCATCATCTTCTATATGCCTTTGCTTTAAGGATAATGAGCAAGCTTTGCATTTTATACTGTGGAGTCTTTTGCAAATATTTAACATTCTATATAAAGAAGTTGTTATTAATAACAATACTAAACTCTTAATCTACCTTAGATAATGTTCACTTAAACTTTGTCCTACTCTTCCAGATTCCCTTTTTATTCCCTCTCAAAAGATTTGCTTAATACCCTGTCATTATATTACTTCTGCCTCCAAGCCTTTTCTTAAGCTTCATTCTGCTATATGCCTTCTTCCCTGACAATTTGCCAGACTCTTGAAATTCCATCTTCCATGAAGGAATAAAGGAAAATTAAGTTCTTTTATATCTCTCCCTCAGACTTTACCTTCTCTTTTTCTTTTTCTAATTGTGCTTGCCTTTTTGCTTATTTATAATATAAAATTTTATGTTTATTCAGTGTTTTATCAGTTGTCTGTCCTTTGTACTGTATTAATAAATAAGAACGCTTAATTTAATTCATTTCAGTGTCTATTCTAGAGGCCAGAGATTTTTTAACTTGTGAAATGATGTAGAAAAGTAGGTTTTTGATTATATCATCTGACCTTTCTATTCTAGGTTAATATTTTATAAGTTCTTTAATAAGTTTGGGGGGATTAGGGAAGATAAAAATTGACAAAATAATTCTTTTCTCTTAAAAACTGTCATCCTTAATCTTGGGCAATTGTAGGTATGCTCAGCTATCCATTATAACTGTAAACCTGAATTTCTGGAATTCTGCAATAAAGTGCTATTTAGTATTTATAGTGATGACCTTGAGGCCTGTAAATTAATGAGTGACTAAATTATGACCTATATAATTTTTTTTAAACCCTTAACTTCTGTGTTTTGACTTATAGGTGGAAGAGTGGTAAGGGTAGGCAATGGGGGTCAAGTGACTTGCCCAGGGTCACACAGCTGGGAAGTGTCTGAGGCCGGATTTGAACCTAGGACCTCCTGTCTCTAGGCCTGGCTCTCAATCCACTGAGCTACCCAGCTGCCCCAACCTATATAATTTTTAAATGGTCAAGGCAAAAGTTTTTTCTTTTGTCCAAAGATCATTATAAGATATAAAATAATTACTAACTTTTCAAAGAATATAGAACTTTTAAAAATTGGTAGGATGTATGTTGTGATGACACTATTTCTAATTAGAATATTTGATGAAATAAGTTAATTTGTTGACCAACTATACTACATTGTTTATTTTAGATTAAAAAGGTTAAGGAGTTAAGCAGCATTAATTCCCTGAAGAAGTATTCTTTGAATCAATAAAGATTTGAAAAGTGCTACATTGTTGATTAAGCTTTTGAGCATACAAATTTTTCTGTCTAAAATATTTAAGTATTCACATTTGCTATTAAGGTCCTCTCAAATTATTCTGAAATTGGTTTTTATTGTCTCAATCTTGTTTGTGCTTTCTGAAACTGATATTTGCCATAATTTTCTTCCTACCATTTATAAAATTGGTGCTATTTCTCCCTTGTAAATTTAGAACAACAATAATCCCCACAAACAATAAAAATTTATGTTTATTATTTGAAACTAACTTCTTAAAAATCTACTGAATAACTATATCGTTATTCCATTGAAGTCTTGTTCTGCTGGATTATCATAGATGAGAGGGGGTAGCATTGTACTTTTGAAAGTCATAATAATGGAACACAAACTTTAGTAGATATACAGTTACTAAAATGGAATTATTTTGAACATTGGTCTAAAGACGGCTAATTTTTTTTTTGTCAGCTCAGCACTAGAGTAAGTGTAGAAAGGCTTATCACAAAAGGGTAACCACCACTTGGAAAGGTTTGTCTGTATTGGTAGATGAAGTACTTATCCTGAGCAAATCTTGAATTGTTATAGTCAAAATTCCTGTTTTGATGGTACGAAAAAAAAACACACCTTTTTTTCCCCCTCACTTCAGGTAAATGAAAACTTTGCAATTGATTTGATAGCAGAGCAACCAGTAAGCAAAGTGGAAAGTCGAGTGATATCATGTGATGGTGGAGGAGGAGCTCTGGGTCATCCAAAAGTATATATAAACTTGGTAATGTATCCTACTTCAGCCTTTCATTGTGTTTTCATTTTAAAAATGGGTATTGTAATGGGAAAAGGATAGAGATAGGATAAGATTTAAGGCACATACTAGCATAAGAACTTCTACTTGATGAGGGCAAAAGATTGTTAAAGGACATCCAAGAATGAGATCTGCAGAATTAAGCATTTTTTGGTTGATTTGCTCATAACTCACCTTCCTTACCAATCCACATGTTTTTTTTCCTAGCCATTTACAATTATAGACTCATCTTTTACTTTTTATTTTACTTTCTATCTCACTTACCAGGCTATGTACAGTTTTCTCTGTCTACCTACCTAGTCTGCCTCTCAATTTCAGTTTGGCACCTCTGTAGATATATACCACTATACTAGCTCTTCCTCAGTACTTTACTTATAGAGAATATCACAGACAGGGAGATTTATTAGATTCCATAAGGATATCAAGAAATATGTGGAGATAGCAGGAGAAAGATTTTTCAGGGAATTTGGACAGGAAAGAAAGCAACCATAAGATGAACTGAATGACAGAGTGAATAAATGTCCTTTGAAACTCATGAATAATCCTCATATGGATGATATTTCTAGAAGATTTCTTTAAGAATAGATTGAGTTGCTCTGAATATTATGACCTAATTCTTTGGGGCCATACTTAATCATTATTATTTCATAGCATTCAGGTCCTGCTGTTTTGTTTATGAATCTTTCCGTTTGCATTGTAGCACTTATTGTGTATAGGATATTCTGGTCCTGTTAATTTCACTTTTCATCAGTTTATATAATATGTCTTCCTATGTTCTTTGTATTTCTCAAACCTACCAATTTTTAAAAAAATATAGCACAGTCATAGGCCATTACATTTATGTACTATAGTTAGTTTAATCATTCCCTAGCTGATAAGTATCTACTTTGTTTCCAGTTCTTTGATACTACAAAAAGTAATTAAGGGGGTGGAGGGGGAGGTTCCCAAGTTAGCCCACAAAAGCCTATAACGTTAGATAGTATATTTTCAGCAATATTCTTCTCTTTTCATTGTATTACATTCAAGTGCCAAACAACTGGAACATAACCTGTTTATTAGGTGGTGACTTCTCTTTCCCCCCTTTCTCCTCTCCTGCCACTTCCTCTTTGTTCCCTCCTTCTCCCTTGTCTCACTTCTCTGCCCCCTATTTCCCCATATACATATGGGTGTACGTTTAAAATTCTAGAAGTGAGATCTTGAAATGTCATTGTGCCTTTTTATGCATTAGAAGTATCCTGTAATAATGAGAGGCAATTGAGGAAGGCCTAACAATACTGTCCAGAGAAAGGTAAGTTAGTTATAGGTCCAAGGGATGTAGAAGTTGGGTGAGTGTTGGTGGGATGGATAAGGGGCAGAGATGCAAGTAGCATCAGTTTTTCCTCAGTCCCTCACTTTCTCCTAGATAACAGTTCAAGCAGTACTTTTCTCATGTTACGTTTCCTTAATCTTTCTCAAATACTAATGCCTTCCTCTCCTTACTAGTAAGCATATATTTTGTATTCTATATATATTTATTTTGTATGTGCTTATGTAATCTCCTTGAGAGCAAAATTGTTTCATTCTTTTTGAGCATTCTCAGGACTTAGCACAATGTGTAGCACATACTAATCACTTAATGCTTGTTGATTGACATTTTATCATTAAGTTAAAAAGGCTTGCATTTTAACTCAAAGTTGACTTGACATTTTACCCATTAAAATTGTTGTATGGCAATAAAAGTTGTAAAAATGCTATGATATGCATTTTACATATTTATATTCTTTTCATTCTCCTGGATATTCATTAAGGTTATGCCTATTCACTATGGGTAATTGCTTAAGGATCTGTTTTGGGTCCACCTTTTCTTTTTCCACTATACCAAGGGCTCTCAACCTATGATCTGTGATGGATCTCAGAGTCTCCATAAACTTAGACTGGTCATCTAGTCACCTATATCATCTCTCTGCAGATGATTCCCAGATCTTTAGATTTAGTACTAATTTCTATTGTGAACTCTTATTTCTATGTCATTGGCTGCCTTTTGGATGTTTCAAATTGGGTGGTAGCTATATATTAAAAAAAAAGTCATTATCTTCCCCCAAAAAAACTTTCTCTTCTCATCTTCCAATTCCTCCTAGCCACACAGACTTAAAAAGTAGATGTAATTCTCAATTGCTCACTTGCACTTAACCCACATGTCCATTTTGTCAGCAGATCTTGTAGTTTTTACCTTCACAACATTGCACATTTAAATTCCTTTTCATCACTCAGTTGGCTACCGCATGTAGGGGTTCCTAATTACCTATTCTGTGGATTTTTCAGGAGTCTTCTAATTGGCTTCTCTGCCTCAAGTCTTTCCTTTTCCAATCCATTCTCTACTGTCCTGGCAGAGTGACTTTCATTAAATCCAAATATGGTCATTTCAACCTGGCCCTCCCCTTCCAGCAGTGGCCTATTCGCTAACCAGTTTAAATTTTTTTGTGCCCTATATAACTCCCTATGGTTATAAATTATAGATAAGTTGTTGATTTGCATTGAAGATAGAGTTTTCACATCAGGAATGGCCTACATTGATGAAACACAGATCAGGACCCAGTATCTACATATATACATGCATGCATGCACATTGTGGAAATGTGTTAATTGATGCTTTTGTAAAAGAATAGTCAATTATATTTAAAGCATTGTGATGTTAATGTTTAATTTCAAGTTTCATGAACTTTATAACCAATTTATGATGTTTTAGATTTTTTCATAAATAAAGTTGTAGCAAAATGTTGGTGCCTGTATTGAGAAAGTTTGCTTTTTCTTATTTACAGGACAAAGAGACTAAAACTGGGACTTGTGGGTATTGTGGACTTCAGTTTACACAACATCACCACCACTGAAACCAGTTATACACTGAAACCAGTACAATTTTCTGCATGTAAGAATTTTGGTATTTTAAAAAAACGTATTTAAGAATCACAAAATATAAGCTTTGTTTAAAAAATATTCTATGAATAGAACATGAGTGTTGAGTATAATTTAAGTTTAAAGTGACTTTTTCCCCATGAAATACAGTCCTTGAACTGCATTAGTTTTTTGAATGTATGGTCAAGTCAGTTAGTCTTTTAACACACTGGCTTGGTCTCTTATGAAAAATCAAAACCTTTCTGTTAGCAAATGTTAAAATAAAACTACTTTAACCTGTTTATATATTGAATTTTTGGTGATAGTTTAGAGATGATAAAGACAACCTTACATAGATTAGAAAAAGAACTGAACTCTCAAAGTCAAAAAAAACTGAGTTTGCCTTTCAGTTCTGATACTTACTAGCTTTATAGTCATAGATAAATCATGTAATTTCTCAGAGCTTATCTGTAAAATGGAATGTTTTTTCTTATATCAAAAATGAACATTTCAATATTAAGAATAGAAAAGAGAGTTGTAATTAAACTATTATGTATAGTTTATATATGTTTATGCCTGGCACATATAATAGTAGGCGCTTAATGAAAATATTGATTGATTGTATGTATTATATTTAATATGATAGTAAGAAAACTTCTCTGCTTGTCTTTGTCCCTTTTTGAACTTCTGCTCTTTTCTGTATATCTTAAAATATAAAATGTTTCACTGATAATCTTTTTTTCTTGCATCATTATGATAATTACTCAGTTTCTATCCCTACTAAAGGGAAGGCCTTCCTTGTAATAAGTAGCTGTAGCCAAGCAAACAAATCAATATGTTGGCCATGTCTGAAAAAAATGTATGTCTTATTTTGTACCATTATTCCATCACCTGTTCTAAGATGCAAAGAAATAAAGAATGCTTCACAAATCTTTTGTCATTCCTATATAAATAACATGCTAATTTTCTCTGTCTTATTCTAATTTTAGTAGGTGTATTGCTTGAATTGAGTATTAAAATGGAAATATTAAGAAAAGCTTTTTGTAAACCTTCAAGTGTTATGTAAACCTAGACATTACTCTGAAAAACATACATAAAATTTGTATGCACAACTTCTTTTACCCATTGTTATTGGCCACAATTTTTTTAAACCCTTGCCTTCCATTTTAGAATCAATACTGTATATTGCTTTCATGGCTAAAGAGCAGTAAGGGATATAAAGTTAAGTGACTTGCCCAAGGTCACATAGTTAGGCATTATCTGAGGTCAAATTTGAACACAGGACTTTCCTCTCTATTCCTGGCTCAATCCACTGAGCCATCTAACTAACTGCCTCCTTATTGATCACAATTTGGTGACAACATCTTTTTAGCTGATTTGGAACTGGAGAGGCAGGCCATGATGGTACTACTTAAGTCTATGATTTTTTCAATTTCTATAACATTCCAGGTAGTCTAAGGATGCTGAGAGACTGTACCCTCATGTAGTGAGTGAATAAGTATCAAGCAGATCCTAAAATGAGATATTCTGATTAACATAGTTCTACCATCCATTGTTTTTTGTTTATTTTTAATGAAATATTTAATTTTTTCTGATATATATGTAAAAGTAATTTTGTTTTTAAAAACTTTGAATTCCAAATTCTTCCCTTCTTCCCTAAGATGGCAAGTAATTTAATATATTGATTTTACATGTACATCATGCAAAACATTTCCATTAGTCAGATTGTAAAAGACAACAAAGACAAAAAAACCCAAACAAGAAAAATGATCTTTAAAGAAGAAAATATACTTCAATCTGCATTTAGACTCACATCCATTCATTCTCTGGAGGTGGAGTCCTTCAGAATTGTCTTAAATCATTGTATTGCTGAGAACAGCTAAGTCATTCACAGTGGATCGTACAGTACTGCAGTTGCTGTGTATGATGTTAAGTCTTTCCAGGTTTTTCTGAGAGCATCCTGCTCATCATTTCTTTTAGCACAAAAGTATTCCATCACAATCATACACCACACCTTGTTTAGCCATTCCTCAATTGATGGACATCCCCATAATTTCCAATTCTTTATTACCACAAAAAGAGCCACTATAAATATTTTTGTACATATAGTTCTACATGTGCTGACAAGTTGTGAGAAGAGGATTATGGTGGGGGCAGCTGACTTGAGATTTTATCTGATAATTCAGTATTGCAGATGTCAAGATCCACTGTGGAGAACCTATCTAAGCTTAACATAGGAGAACCTAGTTCAGTTATTTTGTATGATGTTTAGGTGACTTGTGTTCTATTAAAAGTGGAAAGGAACTTTGCCTGTGTTGGGAATGCTCATGGAATCTTGAGACAGAAACTTGGGACACACTTAGGACTTAATATCTTACTAAAACTGAGTTTAGATGTTACTAAATATGAGCAGAAGATTTATTCAAGAGATGTTAAATAACAGGATTACAGAGAGCTATCTTTTCCGGGTGGTCATTTTTCTTTCTTTCTTTTTTTTTTTTTTTAAATGCCACAACACCTTTCTCTGGAGTCATCCAAGCAGTGTACAAGTAGCTTCTTTAGAAGAGACCTTGACATTGAGGAAGGCATTGAGATGTCTCATTTTCAAGGAATTATAACTTAGGACCACCAAAGTGCTAGTGATAGTTCCAGTGAACTGTTGGATTTTGTGGAATTACTAGGAGTTGGAAGTAATAGAGGGTACCTTTTTATTTTGTGATATTCAGACCTTATTTCAAAGGCTACACATGCAAGTGATGTTGGGATCTGTAGAGATTTGTCTTATAATAGGACATACACAACATGAAATTTGATTGTCATTGTTTCTCCTTTTTAAGGACTGCTTTAACTGTCTTTAAGGCTGGAAACTATGGGATACCATTACTAATTCATTAACAAACACTGATTGGCCAACCAAATGCATTTTTTAGAATATCTTGCTGCACTTTTGCACAGAAATGGAGATTTAAATTTTCTGTCAGAGGAAGTCAGGTTTTGTCACTATGTTTCGTATTAAATGTGTTGATTTATGTCTTCAGTTCTTAACATTTTAAATGCTTCTATTCCTGTTTTAATTACTAGATTTTAAAAATATAAGTTTTTTCTTAATTTCCATGTGATTACAATTCTTTGTGTGGTAGTTTTTTAAAAAAGTAGACATTTGTTAATTGAATTGGGTATTTCAAAGAAGAAAAACCTGATAGTAAAGTAATATCAGGCAAAACTTGGCATTTACCAAAAGCATAGTACCTTGTGACATTCAAACTACAAGGCCTAAAATTCTCTTATTCTCAGACTTTTTTCCATAAAAAGGTAATCATTAATTTTCTAAAAGCAAAAGGGTCAGTAATTCATCCTTATAACTAATTACCATTACTTGATTAGACTTCTGAATCATACCTCTCCCACAAAGTCATTAACTGGTCCACCCCTTTTCCCAGGGAACATATCTGAATATAGGCAAGTTTTGTGTGTGTGTGTGTGTGTGTGTGTGTGTGTGTGTGTGTGTGTGAGAATGAATGATTTGTGCTAGTAAAACTACTAGGTTTGTATCCTAAAGAGATAAAAAAAAAATGGGAAATGATCTGTTTGTATAAAAATGTTTATAGCTGTGCTTTTTTTGATGGCAAAAAGTTGGAAACTAAAGGGATTGGGGAAAGGCTGAACAAATAGTGGTGTATGATGATGGAATACTATGATGCTATAAGGAATGATAAACTGCTTGAATTCTATAGGAACTGGAAAGACCTCCATGAACTGATGCAGAGTGAAATGAGCTGAACCAAGAGAACATTGTTCACAGAAACTGAAACACTGTGGAACGATCAAATATAATAGACTTTTCTACTAGCAGCAATGCAGTGATCCAGGAGAATCCTGAGGGACTTTTGAGAAAGAACGCTATCTACATTGAGGGAAAGAACTGTGGGAGTAGAAATGCAGAAGAAAAACATGATTTATCACTTGTTTATACAGGTATATAATTTGGGGGTTTGGTTTTAAAAGATTACTCTTTTATAAAACTGAATAATATGAATAATATGGAAAAAGGTTTTGAGTGATAATACATGTATAACCCAGTAGAATTGCTTGTCAGCTCTGGAAGAGGGGAGGGAGAGAGCATGAATCATGTAACCATGGAAAAATACTTAAAAATAAATTATTTTAAAAGTAAAATTATATTATAACTTGAAAAATAGAATAAAATTACTTGTTTAAAACAAAGAAAGAAAGTAATTTGTGCTGAAGTCAAATCAACCTTTTAGTTTCTTTGGTTAGTCCACAATGAACCCCTGCTTGCTGGGAAGAGCTTCCTAAGAATATGTCTCCCTTTTCCTTCAATCCTGTTTGACTGTTAATTTCAAGGACACTGGTCACATTTTTTGCTGTTTTTATCTTACTAAAGATATTTAATTTATTAAACATATATATAGTATGAGATTGTTTTAGTAGGAGAGACAAAGTTTAGATAACATAGTTTCTGTCCAGAATTTATAGTATAGTAGGAGATAATGGCATGCATAAATAATTATAAACAGTCATACATGCAAATCTTACAAATCCTGAGTAAGGAGGGATGTTAATATTAACAGGGAGTATGGAATCATGAGAGGCCTTATGGAAGAAGAGGCATTTGAGTGGGCATAGGCATATAGAAATAAATAATGTGAAAGATGGTGAATTCTATCAACTATCCAAAAAATAATTCCAATATGAAGTTAAACTGATTCATTCTTATTAAAGAAAAGTTTTGAACAATGAGTTAACACACAAAAGTAAAGGAACACAGTTTGATCAACTCATGTTTGATCATCAACTCAAAGACCCCAGTTCCTGGGGTAAGGACCTATTTGACAAAAACTTTTGGGAAGCTGGAAAGCAATCTGGATCAGCTTCTCACTGGATATCAAGATAAATTCCAAATGGGTACATGACTTGAACATAAAAGGTGATATAAACAAATTAGAGGAGAAAAGGAGATGTTACTTTATAGATATGGGTAGGAGAGGAGTTTATAACCAAATGAGATAGCCAATGAAGTTAAAATTAGAAAGGAAGTAGGTAACAGGAAAAAAATCTACCAGTTTCTCCATAAAGATCTCGTCTCATAGATAACTAAGAAACATTCAGATTTATAAGACCAAGATGAGTTTCCCAATAGACAAATGGGCAAAGGATATGAACAAGCAGTTTTCAAAGGAAGAAATCCAAGGTAAGGGTAATTGTGAAAAATGCTTGTTCAGTTGTTTTCAAGTGTCTCTTTATGATTTCAAATAACTCTTTATGACTTCATTTGGAGTGGTTTGTCATTTTCTTCAGCTCGTTTTATAGATGAGAAAACAGGCAAATAGGGTTAAGTAACTTGCTCAGGGTCACATGTCTGATGCCAGATTTGAGCTTATGAAGATTAATCTTTCTGTTGCCAGGCCCAGCACTCTATCCATTGTGCCACCACTCTGAAAAATGCAACAAGTTGTTAATAATTAGAGAGATACAATTTAAAGCAACTATGAGGTTCCAACATGTAATGAGGGGATATGGAAAAACAAGCAGACTAAAGCACAATTTGTGGAACTCTATTAAAAAAAGCCATTCTAGAAATTCCAAATTATACTCCTCCCCCTGGCCAGTTACCAAGCTATGTATACTCTGACCAATAGAATAAACTTGTACTCCAAAGAAAAGTCAAGGAGGAAAGGGGCTCATATTTATAGAAATATTTAACAACCTTTCTTGTTGCCTTAAACTGAAAACTAGGAGGATAATGGGGGAATGTCTAAACAAAATATGTTATGTGAATGTAATGAATATTATTGTGCCATATAAAGTGGTGAAACATAAGACCTGAATGAAATGATGCAGAACACAGTGAGCAGAGCTCAAGAAACAATTCACAATGATTCCAAAGATAACTTTGAAAGACAATATAACTGATCAATGAAATGATAAACCATATTCTAGAGGACCAAAGATGAAGCAGCACACTGCCTACCTCCTTTAGAAAGGTGATATCCTTCAAAGAATGGCCAAAGTGGGGATTTATATTGCTGAATTATGCACGCTTGTTTTGGGGATTTAATTTTTATTTTAAAAAATTTTTCAATGAGGAGGAAGGGGTAAATGCTTGTAAGAATAAATTGATTTTTTTAGAAAATGATTAATGGTTAAGTAGGTGGGTAAGACAGTTCTATAAATAAAATACAAGCAAAGGTATGGAAACCTTAAAACCATTTATGTAATATGAAATATACAATTTCTTCCACAATGAGCCAAGAAACATTACCACAATCACATCAGTTTATTATAAATTTAATATGCCCAAATTTCCATAAAGCAATACTCATCACAATTTATATGTCAAGTAAGCTGTTCCTGTAGTCACAACATGCATTCTAACTCACTGATTCTCAGGGTCAGATAGACTAATAGGAGTATATGACACAACACAAAAGATCCTTCAAAATCCTAATACTCATGACTGTAGGGCAACAGTGAAAAAAAGGAGAGGGTTCAGCCAATATTTTGCTGTTGACCTCAAAATATGCCACCATCTTTGAGGTGACTAGAATCATCATCCTAGGATGGTTTGGGATTTGCTGCTTCTTGGAAGATGCTACTCTTTCCTTTTCTGTGGTCACTTTCAGTCCTGGTATCTATACCAAAGAGAATGACATCCTCAGGGTCACCCTATGGAAGGACACCCACCACATGCCATGGCAGAAGTGCTAGTGGGGGCAACAATTTCAGTAGTCAAGCACTATCTTTAGGCAACTCTAGAGGGTTTTTTGGGTATATGTTAGGTTGTAGTTCAACTGGACTGTATGAGCCTGTGAACAAATTGAAAGTTTTTATAATCAGTCAGGCCAGCTTCATAAAGGCATGGAACAAAAAGAAAAATAGATGTTTCTTCCCTTGACCACTCTCTTCAGTTTGGCCAGGAAAGAAGTACATTATTCCTGAACAAATACACAAGAGTTGAATAATAATTTGCATCTGAACTTCGAGAAGTTACCCATGATATCTACCATTTAATTTGGAGACATAAAAATGGAAATAGCTATTTCCGAAGCCGAGATGAAGGCAAATGAAAACCTATTAAAATTGGACCATACAAATGGTGATATTTCTTTAAATAGAGCAGAATGCTACTAGTGGAGAAATTGAAAACCCATGGCCTTAGGGCTTGGGTTTTCATTTAGAGATACCTTCTACTTTCCAGATGTGAAAGCTTTTTGTTTCATCTAATAAGTAAATTTAATAAGTTTCTAATAAGTTTTATCTAATAAAACACTTAAACATTACATTTGGGGGTTTAATAAGTCAGTTATCCCAATTAAAGTAGCAACTTGATAATAGTAAATACGTGTCTTTGAGATGGATTGAGTTGCTATCTACAAGCAGATAAGAGAAATATAGGGGGGGGCAGTTTGTGTTTTGATACGTGGGTTTTTGAAAGGGTCAGTATTTTTAAAAAATGGAACATTGAAATGATTTATCTAATAAGCTGAATAAACATTGCTTCCAATTCCTTGCAATTTCTTATTTGTAACATGTTACAACTTGCTCAGGCCCACCATATATACTTTTCCATTGTCTTTTGGGGTGATTTCAATTTAAATTTTGAGATTACTGCATAGCATGACTTATAGCTTTGTGATAATATCAGAAGACTATAGATTTTAATGGAGGGGCCTTTGTTTCAGGTAGAATATTAGAGAGATATATTGATGTGCATATTAACCCAAATAGTTAAAAGTAGAGATATACAATGTTTTGAAAAACTAATGATAATACAGTCCATGAAACAAGGATCATATGTTGCATGGTTAAAAAAATGACAGCCTTACATAACATATGTTTAATTACATAAATACTAATATGTAATTCATGTATCCATTTGTTATTATTGTCTTTTTTTCTAGTTTTAAAGATAGATTCTGGATTATCCTTTGCCACAGAATTCACTAGCCTGCTGAAAAAGTCTACTAACTTGCTTATATATACAATATGAATATCAGTTCCTTCTGTCCTCAGTCCCTTTCCAGTATAATCTTATGCTGAATCTATTGCCATGATGAGATAGATTTTCTTTTTTCAATTTTTATTCCTTGTCCTTCCTGTTCTATTCAGTGGACATTTATTTAGTATGTCTTTTGTGCACTATGCTCAAGAATGGGGCAGATACTTTAATAAGTCTGTGATTTCACAGCTATGGATGCTCCCTCCAGAGATACAGATTGCAACCCATCTATGCCTTTTCAACTTGTGCTATTTTTGTTTATACATGTCCTCTTATAACCTTTCCATGGAGAGTTAGTCCAACATGTGAGGGGCCTTTCTCTAGATCAGGAGATCTCAATCTTTTTTGTTTCATGGACAACTTTCATAGTCTTGTGAAGCCTATGGAATCCTCAAAACAATATTTTCCAATCCCTAAAATCAGGATTACAAAGAAAACCAATTATATTGAAATACAGTTATTAAAATATTTTTGAAAACAAGTTAATGAGATCTCAGCTAGAGAATTCTTGCTCTAGTTCTCTTACCATTTCATGGGCATCAGTCCAGTACTTAACTTGTCCCTCTGTTGGTTTTAGATATTCTATGTGGCCAGATTACCCCCTTTCCCCAATCGTACATCTTTTTTGATGATACCTTTTGTATTACTTCTTCCTCACAACTTGTCAGTAATATTCTGGTCAGTTCATGCCTCCTCTATGTCTTTCCCTTGCCTTCTAAGTGATGAGAAATTCTGATTCTTTGGAGATTGTGGTAGCCTATTATTTTTAACAATATTGCATCAGTGGAATAATATTTTAAAAAAGCTTTTTGTTTGTTTCTAAAAGAAGCTTGGAGTCTTTTAAAGTACTATACAGTTTCATAAATTCAACCTTGCTGTCTTCTTCCTTGCACTAGTCTGAAAAGTTGTCCCTGACCTAATCCTTTCCCAATAGGTTGTTTCTGCCCTGATTCTTTCTGGTCCTTTCCTGTAATTTGCTAGACTAGAAACACTCCTCACTGATGCAACCTCACTGATTGGTACCTCCTTGCCTGTGACATCAGATACAGTAATAGCATGAATAGGACTATGGCATTAGAGGGTATTGATATGGAGTAGAGAGAAAAGCTCAAGATGAATCAAAACTGTTAAATCAATAAGTAGGATTTTCCAACTGCTCACCCCCATGAGCCAAAATTATATGTTTTGAAAATATTGAGATATTATGTAATCTTCCTACATTTTTAGAATTAGAATCCTAGTATGCTTCCTAATTTCCCACTGATTTTTATTAGGTAGGAGTCCTGCTATCTTTTCAAAATCCACCAAGATAGTAACTGTAAAATTAAGACAGAAAACCATGTGAAGACTCCAAAATCACTGTCACTGATCTCATGTCAATAATTGATGTTAATTTCATATCACAAGTATGGCAAAGCTTTTATATACTTACTGTATGTGATCTTACTGAATCTTAACAACAATCATGAAAGTAGACACTATAATTTATAGATGAGGAAACATCTCCAAAAGGCCCAGCAATCTGGCAAAGGCAATCTCCGCTTTAGTCTAACAAAAGAATCCCTGTTATGTCACACCAACAAATGATTATTTTTTTTTTTTAATTTTAAACCCTTAACTTCTGTGTATTGACTTATAGGTGGAAGATTGGTAAGGGTAGGCAATGGGGGTCAAGTGACTTGCCCAGGGTCACACAGCTGGGAAGTGTCTGAGGCCGGATTTGAACCTAGGACCTCCTGTCTCTAGGCCTGGCTCTCAATCCACTGAGCTACCCAGCTGCCCCAACAAATGATTATTTAACTTCTACTCAAAGACCTCCAATGATGAAGCTACCATCTTTTGAGCAGTCCATCTTATTTTGGGGTAGTTTTTCCTAACATCAAAGCTTAAATTGGTCTCTGTAACTTCTAACCCCATTTTTCCTGATTCTTCCCTCTGGGGCCAAAGAATGAAAACAAAACAAATCAAGCTAACCTCTCTTCCACCCAAGAGCAATTAAAATACTTGAAATTGCTGCTATATCTCCCTGAGTCTTCTTTTCTCCAAGCTAAATATGCCCAGTTCCTTTAATTGACCTTTCTTAAAAAAAATTTTTTTGCATTTTTAAAAGTTTTGATTTCCAAATTCTCCTCCCTCCAGCCTTTCCACTCTCTAGTGAGAAGTCAAGAAATATTATATTAATCATGCAAAACATATTTCCATATTAGCCATATTTGCAAAAAAAAAAGCAGGAAAAATAAAGTGAAGAAAATAATACTTCATTTGGCACTCAAAATTCATTGATTTTCCCTGAAGGTGGATAGCAATTTAAAATTATGAGTCCTTTGGAATTGTCTTAGATCAGTATATCTAAATCATTATAGCTAAGCCATTCATAGTCGATCATCATTACATATTGAATATTTCTGTGACTATATAATGAGCTCCTGGTTCTGCTTGCTTCATTCTTTCATTCATTCATCAGTTCATATAAATCTTCCTAGGTTTTTCTAAAATCGTTGCCTTTATCATTTCTTGTAGCACAACAGTGTTCCATCACAGTCATATCCAACTTGTTCAGCCAGTTCCCAACTGATAACATCCCTTCAATTTCCAATTCTTTGCTAAAACAAAAAGAACTGCTATAAATATTTTTGAATATGTATATGTGTCCTTTTTCTTTTATCTTTTTGGGATATAGACTTAGTGGTGGTAATGTTGGGTCCAAGGGTATGCACAGTTTTCTAGCTCTTTAGGAGTAGTTCCAAATTGTTCTCCAGAATAGTTGGACTAGTTCACAATTCCACCAACAGTACATGCGTCCCTGTTTTTCCACCTCTCCAACATATGTCATTTTCCTTTTCTGTCTTATTAGCTAATCTAATAGATGTGAAGTGATACCTGAGAGTTGTTTTAATTTGTATTTCTCCCATCCAGAGTGATTTAGAGCACTTTTTCACATACAGTCCCTGCCTTCTAGAATTTTATGCTGTATTCTACAGAGAGCATATAGTTGACTAAATCCAATAAATATATAAATAAATAATAATGTATTTGTTGGGGTGGGGTACTAGCAACTGGGGAAGATCAGGAAAAACCTCTTGTAGGATGTGGTTCTTGAGCTGAACCTAGAGAAAGTCAGGGAATTTAAGGGCATAATATAATGAAGGAGAACATTGCAGAAATAGAGGGCAGCTTGTACAGAGACCCAGGGACGATCCGAGAAGATCTTGTTCAGGGACCAGTAAGAATAGAACATAGAATGTGTGATAGGGAGTCATGTAATCAGGCTAGAAAGATGGAACGAAATAATGAAGGACTTTAAATGACAAAGGACTGTGTAATTTGGCTTGGAGTCTTGGAGCCACTAAAGCTTCTTGAGCAGGGAATGATATGGTTTCACTTGTGCTTTAGGAGAACCATCTGGTAACTTTTTGGAGAAGTGATAGAAGAGGGGAGAGTCTGCATGGAAGACTCTCGTAATCAAGGTGAGAGTTGCTAAGGGATGAATAGAGAGGAGGACTGGTTGATAGGAATGATAGATTTGGCTGTTCACTGGATATGAGGAGTTGATGAATGAGAGAGAAGAGCTGAGGATGGCTCCTAGGTTGGGAACCTGGGTGAATAGAAGGGGTCATAAAAAGGGAAATTAGATAGAATCACTAACACTAACGTTCTCCTTTCCCTGATATGTAATATGACATCTCTGCCTGTTTGAGTTAAGTGGTGCCCCAGAAGATAACTCTGTGACACCATATATAGCATACTGTGTTACATGTATGTCAGGGGATGTGACCCCTGGTTGGGCAAGAGACCTCCAAACCTGGGATGCTTCCCATGGTGTATATATCAAGGACACATGACCAGATGGTTGGAGGATATATCAGAGAAGTATAAGAAACAGGTTAAGAAAGTCAAGTGAGCACTTTTGAATAGTGGATTGGAGATTTTCCTAGATCTATATGCATGTTGGGAAGCTGGTCCCCACTGTGCTTCTTGTTTCCCAGAGCCTAGGGCCCTAGAGAACTACTCTAAGAGCAGACTTTTCTTGTTGAGATTGTTCTATCTCTAACTGATAAATCTGAGAATTTGTAAAAACCAAAGAACACATACATTAGCCTTCTAATCAGTATAATTTCTTCAGTTTCTATTTACTACCTACTTTGATAGAGGTTTCCTAGCTCTTTGTGATGGTCTTTTGTGTGACTAGCATTTGGTTGAAAATGATCACTTTTTATTCTGAACTCTTAGACTACAGATAATTGTATGCTAGATATAATTCTAGTTCAGTATATCTCTTGGAAATGAAAGAGAGATTGGTCTTGAAATCTTCTTGTCCCTCCTTCACTAGGCTGCTGCTTTGGTTGGTATCACTCTTCAAAAAAGAGGAAATTGAATTTTCAGGGAAGTAGAAGGGCAGTTAGGTGGTTCAGTGGTTAGAGAGCCAGTCCTGGAGACAGAAGATCCTGAGTTCAAATTTGGCCTCAGATACTTCCTAACTCCGTGTCCCTGGGCAAGTCACTTGACTCCAATTGCCTAACCCTTCTCACTCTTTTGCCTTGGAACCAATATACAGTATTGATTCTAAAACAGAAAGTAAAGAGTTAAAAAAAAAAAGTAAAGTAAATAGGAAATGGGTCAGATATCAGATCAAATATCTATACATGTCACATACAGGCTAGGCATATTTTTGTATTAAATAGCTATTAACTAAACTACACATATATTAAGTAATTTAGGCTATTAATTTCCCTGAAAGGAAAGGAAATTGTCCTTAAGATTTGATTGGCTTGTGGGCTAAGGGTTCACCCATGTTGCTATGTATGCAGTATTGTAGTTGCTTCAAGATGTGTTGATGTGGTTTCCTGTTTATGTATGAATATAGATAAACTACTGACATGGTGTCTGGGCTTCCTATTTCACAGATGTCCCCAAGACAGGGGAGTCACATACCCTGACCAGATGCTGACCAGACATGCATCTACCTGAGCTAAGTTTAGCCTAAGTAAACCTTTTTTTCATTGACTAATGAATATGTTTCTTTACAATATTGGACCTAAACTACCAGGGATTAGCCTGAATCAGGCTTAAACTATAGCAGACAAATTTAGGGGAAAGCTAATGAACTGCTCTTTGGGAGCCATACAGTATCTCACTTTGCAATTAGGAGGAACAGAGATAACAACAAAGTGCAGTCTTTGCCTAGTTCCTGTTTGCTCTTTCTGCAGCTATTCATTTAGAGTCTGGCAGAATCTGATGCTTCATACACCAACTTCTAGTTCAAGGTGAAGGGTGAAGCCTGTGTTTTATCTCCAGATGATAGAGAGTACAAAGAAATCCCTGCTAGTGCATCTCATTAGCAACTCAGTGAAATCCATTCTCATTTCAGTGAAAGGATTAGAGACTGAGAATTCCAGGTTAACAGAGCCTCTGAACATGGAGATGCTTCTTCCTGCTAAGGAGAATCCAAAAGAGAGAATTAACTTGGAGGGGATACACTGGGCTTGACCTAGAGAGAAGATCTGAGAATCACTAGCTCACAAATGTGTATATATGTATTTACTGAATAGAGCAAATCGAAAGCAGGTCTCTCTCTCTCTCTCTCTCTCTCTCTCTCTCTCTCTCTCTCTCTCTGTCTGTCTGTCTCTTTCTGTCCCTCTCTGTCTCACTGTCTCTCTCTGTATCTCTGTCTCTGTCTCTTTCTGTCTCTCTCTTTGTCTCTTTCTCTGTCTCTGCCTCTTTCTTTCTGTCTGTCTCTGTCTGTCTGT
The DNA here is from genome assembly GCF_016433145.1 of Gracilinanus agilis. Lineage (NCBI taxonomy): Eukaryota > Metazoa > Chordata > Mammalia > Didelphimorphia > Didelphidae > Gracilinanus > Gracilinanus agilis. Next base: position 427,160,945 of record NC_058130.1, read on the forward strand.
CTGTCTGTCTGTCTGTCTGTCTGTCTCTCTCCAGTTATGATAACTCGAGCAAATTCTTTTTGCATCTTTCACAAAATGGACCACTAAAGCCTAAGGGTGCTTTATCCAGAACAGAAAGTACTACATACCTTATTAAACATTGTTTAGAACTTTCGATGACTTCCAGCCTATTATGAACTGTAGCAATGACAGATTACTGGAATATTCACATCTGACAGGACCTCTTTAGTCATGCTAAACTGAATTTGATTCCTGAGAGGCTAATATCAGTATTACAGTACTAATTTATTAGACATGGTTAGATTCAAAATTTCATTTTTGTGCAGTTATTTAAAATTTAAAATGATAACGTCTAACCCAATTAAATTTCAGTTGATCATTCTCCAAATGCACAGAAGTCTTATAAAATATGAATAAAGAGTCTTAAGAACTTTTAGAACAATTTAATCTTCGTATAGCTGATCAGCTTTTGGAATTGTCATGTCACACAGTAGACATTAGGAAATAAAAAGCAGAGATATGAGTCTAGGAGATATAATATAGAAAGGAAGTCTGAACTAACTGATGTTTAAGTTATTGGACCTTTTCTACACATCAAAATCCTCCTTATGTGTTTTAATAATTATATTCTCTTTTTTGACCTTTCCCTTTGGGAATTTCTGTCTTTTTCATATAAAGCTCAGAGGATTTATTTTTAGCCTTGGAGAGGTGACTAAATCTCATAGAATTTTAGATTCGAAGTGGGCCTGGAGACATTTAGTTCATATCTTCTATCTCATCCACTCTGCTGTTGCTTCCAGCTAGGAGTATTCTGCTTCCTCACTGTCTGTCCACCTACTATACTCTCATGACAAGCTGCTGTACAGCAAAGATCAGCATTTAGATGAACTCAGCAAACAGTTTAGGCAGCCTGGATAGTGTATTCAGGACTGGCCTTGAATTAAATGAAACTGGTTTCTAACTCCTACTTCAGACACCTCCCTATGTGATCAGGATTAGGCAATTTAACCTTTTAATGCTCCAGGCAAGTGATTAAGACTATAAATTGAGGATCTGAAGAATTGCAATTCAATGCAGTGAATTCTCTATACAGGTGAGATTGCAGATAGCCAGTAATCGCCAGTAGGAAAAACCACTTAGTTTGATGGGCTAACAGCTCTAATTAGGAGATCAGCTTTTATTAGAATAAACTCATGTAGATTGGGAAATGAAAGGCCATCATAGACAAAACCTACAAATTTACAAAGATTTTGGGGATGAGCAAGTCTTCACTATTAAGTTTGGATTAAAATGATCAGTTCTCATCTGTTATCTCTCCTCATTCATGGGGACAGTAACAAATGGTACTGATAGTGTCAGGGAAAAAAGGTCTGGAAAGAATCCAGTTAGTTTAAGTGATGGGAAAAGTGTGTAAGGGAACTCTAAACCTTAAAAAGGGAGGAGGCTGCCTAGGTAGAGGGAAAATAACTTTATTCCCATTCTTGGTTTTATTTCTCCCTTCTCTACTTTCCTTTCTCCCCACCCATCTGAATGGGAAACCTGAAGGCATTATGTAGCTGAAAAATTGGAGGATCCTGGAAACCAAGGACCCTGGTAGCCTTTTTAGGAGAGTGCCTTCTGGAAGAGAAGCTGATTAGTGTCTAACCATGATAGATAAAAGAATAGCATTAAAAAAAATCCCCATAGTGAGCTAGACAGGGGCAGTAAATGAAGAGAACTACAATCATTAAGGAATGGATTTAAGTCAATCAGTCAACCAATGAATCAATTGAGAAGCACTTATTAAGAGTTTGCTATGTTTCAGACCAAGGCATTCATGGCACAATGGATAGATGGACTGCCATGAAGTCAGGTAGATCTCTCAACTCAAATGTCTCCCATACACATACTGGCTTTGGGTTCCTGGCCAATCATTCACTCAAATTCTCCATGCCCTAGACAGTCTTTTTAGGTCTCCGTTGTAGAGCAGGTACTCATATGCCTTGACAGAGGGAGTTCCTAACACAAATCAAATATCAAGTCCAGTTCAAAAACAACAGCAAAGTTCTAGACTGAATAAAAGTAAGAAAAATTAAAAAGTCTTTTCCCCTTAAGAAACTTTCATTCTGTTGAGGGAAACAACATATACATATAAAAAGCAAAGATCAAGAAATTTGGGAGGAGGGGTGTGGGGAGGGCGGAGATGCTAGCAGGTGAGGTGAGGGGTTAGGAAAGGCTACATAATAAAATTATATTTGAGCTGAGGATTCTAAGGGTTGGAGGGGAGAAGGGTATTCCAGGAGGGGGACATCCAATGTAAAAGCCTAGAAATGGGAGATGGAAAGTTGTGCATGAAGAACAACAAAGCTCAAAAAAGCAGAATTAAGTCTAAGATTTTTCACTAGCTTGGGAAAATCCAGCTCTATTTTTCAAAGAACTTGGTGTTTGAGACAAAAAAAAAACAAAAACAAAAAAAAAAAAAAAAAAAAAAAAACAAACAAAAAAAAACTCTTGCTAAAGACAAAAAGCCTATTTTAGCCAAGATTTTGAAAGGAACAGACAAGCCAGACCTTGAAGGATTTTTTTTTTTTAATCCACACAGAAAGGTCATTTTCTGGTGTGTTTTTAGTACATTAAGGGCTCCTGTGTTTCTAAAAGAATTTTTGAAAGTGTTGGAATTTTGAACTTAAAAGCATGGCAGAGTCCATTCTTCCTCTGAGGAAGGGAAAACAGTATAGTCAGGAACTACAGCTGAAAGCAGAAACTGGAAGCAGAGAGAAGCTCCAAAGCCACATGTCCTGTGGAACTCTAGCTGCAAACAGTCGGGCATCCTGGTACCCAGTGGCGCAGCATCTGGCAGAGACATATTCAGCACAGTAATAGTTGACAGAGATCATCCATTTAGTAGAGATCAGTAAAGAGCATGGACAGGAAGAGTAGGGATATGACATCCCCAGAAGATACCAGCAACTCTCTGGTATTATGGATTAGAGTTATTTCTCCATGTGTCTGTCCTGGCCACATGTTCCCTAGAGGGTGGCCCATTTGGATGTCTTCCTGTGCATGTTCTCTATCTTTCTGTCAATGGACTAAGTATTTGAACCCCAAATTTATAGGAGAAACATTTTGTTTTTACTTTTCATAGTACATTAGTTGTTTTTTTGAAATCCTCACCTTTCATCTTAGAACCAATAGTATATATTGGTTCCAAAGCAGAAGAGCAGTAAGGGCTAGGCAATTGGGGGTGAAATGACCTGCCCAATGGTCACCCAGCTAGGAAGTGTTTGAGGTCAAATTTGAACCCAGGACCTCACATCTCCTGGCTCTGTATCCACTGAGACACCTAGCCTCCCCCTCTCTCTTGGCATTCTATTTCATTGTTTTGATTTGTATCTTCTTTCAAATGAATAAAGGTAAACATTGATTAGTGCTCATGAGTAACAGTTTTGAGTGGAAGTATCTTGAGCCTGAGAGTGGACTTGTCTGGAGGACCTTCTCACTTTGAGGTAATTAATTTGTAATTATAATTAATTCAAGGTATGTCCAAGTGTTATAAATAAAATAAAAAAGGTAAATATTTTGGATATAGAGTTAGAAGTATCATGAGAATCTGATAATAGTGAAAAAAAGAGAAATTACTCAAGTTTTAGGGCTTTCCCCCTCCCCCCCCATTGTGGGAACATAATCACTATTACCGGAGTTCCTGGTAATTTATAATCAGATAATATTACTGTTCATAAAGTTAGGATTATATTATATGATTTAGAGTTAAAAGGGGGACTTGCAGATTATCAAGTCCTTCTCCTTTATTTTGTGGAAGGGGAAACAGAATAAGAAAATGGAAGTGACTCAGGTATTTAGTTAAGCAGCAAAGCTTGGATTTGAACTTAAATCTTTCACTCCAAATCCAATACTCTTCGTTGCACTTTGCAGGTCATATTTTTATGGAAAAGTTACTATGCTTTCATTTTTTGTGTGCCTTAAGATATGTCATAATCATTGTAATAATAAAAAGGGCTAGTAAAGGATATTTATAGAAGGGAGATAAAGTCTATGTGGTGAGTCTCTCTTCCAGCTCTCCTCTGGGGCTGAATATACACTAGGAGACTTTAAGGGGGTGTCACCCTGAAACTGGGTGACCTGGATGGTCCTGCTGCCCCACAGGAGTCAGGGGTGAGGCTTCCCTATAAGAGGAGGTATGTGGTACCCCAATCTGATCCTGAATAAGGACAGGGTTCACACAAACCTCTCCCCATCAGTTAATTTCACAGCGGGTGGTCCGGCTTCAAGATGGAGGCAGCCAGACCAGTCTGTGGCTCCCCTCTCCCTTGTTGTCTCTCGGACACTCTGGAATGCTATCTGACCTATGAATGGCTTTTATTATTCACAATCCAGGGATTGTGGAAAGGGGGAAGGGCAGAGGGATTTTGGGGGTGCCCTCTTCTCTACTTCTATGGGGAGGGAACTTTGGGGTTCCCACTCCTAAGCTTCTTCCCCAACTCCTTCTCTTTCTGTTTCTACTTCTAGTTTTCTGTTTCTGTCCTTTTCTATAATTATAAGTTTTGATTGAAAGGGGGTCTCTCAGCAAGGTTATGTAATGAGAGGAGACTAAGAGATGGCTCCCAAAATGGAGTCCAAAAACTTAGCTGACTTATGGTTGAAGTATTGATGGATGAGATGCAATGGAATCTTTGACCAGGGAATCAGGATTTCAGTGTCTGAAAGAAAGATCCTCAGGAAGCCCTCAGGACTGGATCCTAGCTGGGATGTCCACCTCTCTCCTCCCAGTCCTCTGACCGAACACCTCTCCTTTCCTCTCTTCTCCCAAGTAAATTCCCAGAATTCTCTCTGGTCTCAACTGTCAGCAACTGTTAGCAACTGCCTTCTCTGACTCCTTTTGGTTCCCTCTTTTCTGCACCAAAACCCATCCTTACATCATAGGTACAATTTTATTATATCCAGGAACTAATACTATCTTTAGCACAAAGAATCCACACTTTTTTAATGGTTGAGTTTATGTAATAGAACTTTGGCTTATTCTGCTAATTGAGTGACATCTGGATATTAAATGGCTCTCTTTTGGTTTCTTCTTTTACTACCTTTTCTTCTCCATCTCAGAAAGGAACAACTTTTTTTTTTTTTTTATCTTTCTTTAATAGCTGACATTTGAAAAGAATATGCTATTTTCTTTAGTGTCTGTGGTCAATTGATTGTTATTTTCCACTTTAACTTTGCTAACCTCGGAACCACAGTTTCTGGCCTTGGCTGTCTTGGTCCTATTTATTATACTCCCTTCTGTTCCTGGGTAGCCTGGCCCCGACTTTCACTTTTCTTGGAAAATATATGTACTGCCAACCAAAGAGGAATGAATTAAGCACCTGCATGTAATTAAACACAATTTGGAGTGAGGGATATTAAAGAGTTTTGTAATTTTGGACCCAGACGGAATTAAATATTTCATAATATGTAATTTTATACATTCATCTTTGAACTTCTGAGTGGTAGGTAAACAGTCTTTGCCCAAATGTTTTTTCACCCTCGGATGTACCTTGGTAGCCAAAAAAGTATGTTCTCCTTGCCCCTGACATGCTATACAAGGGACAGAGCTGGAGGACCCTGATGGGTGGCATCTTTTTCCAGGTTATATTCTCTGGTCCTGCCTCCACACTCCTTGGCACATCCTCTCTTACCAACCCTGAAAGGGCACACACTACACTTCTGTTCTGAAAATTTCATTAGTCTCCTCTCCCTTCTCAAGTTACTTTGTATTTATTTTTCTGTGCACATGTCATATTCTTTTCCTTCCCAAGTAGAGAGTGCCCTTGTACTAAAAAGGGTGAGAAAAAAAAAATTCCTTCTGGGAAGAGATGAGCCTAAGAAGACTCTTTATTTTGAAAACTTTTTTACTTCAAAAAAAAAAAAAGCCAAAAAAAAATCCCAACCCAAACTTTGAGATTCTAAGGATGCGCAGGGTCTTTGAGTAGGTAACTAGTGAGCCTATTGGATAATACAGCTTTTCCCATACGTACTCTAAATATAATTTATAGGGTCATAGGATTATAGTTTTAGAGCTGGATGAAGCATCAAAGGTAATTGAGTCCAATCCTCTTATTTGAGAAAACAGAGGCCCAGAAAGTATGTCATTTGCCTGAGGTTATACACATAGTAAGCTGCAGAGCTAGGATTTGAACCCAATATCCTTGATTCCAAATCCCTAGACTCTTTATACTACACCATGATTAAAAACATATTTGTTGATCTGGTTTTATAGGGTACAAAAAGTATAAACCAGGGTCCTTATTCTTAAGAGATGATATCCTTCTTTTGAAGACAAAGGTTTCACCTGTGAAAGTATTAGAAAACAGTACCGCTCAGAGTTGCTAAGATGTATGGGTCAGACAATAGGCATGCAAGAGAATGCTTTTACAGGTATATAGAAAGTCAGAAATCAATGTGGGATGAAATTATTCATGAAGTAGAACTTCAGAAAAACATTAAAAGATAAGTAAGGATTTAAATGGATGGGGAGGAGAGGGAAGACATTCCAGATTGTGGGATTACATGAACAAAAATATGGCAACAAGAAAGAGTACAATTTACATAAAGAAACAGGAAAAATTATAAATATATACATACATACATATATGATATAATGTAGATTATATACTGTAAAAGCTTTTCATTTAATGTTGCCACTAGTTTAGTTTGAAGGAGAAAAAGTCCATTAACCTGAATGTCAAGATAAAATACAGCTGCTTGCTTTTTTTGGTTGATCTGTTTTTGCTTAAGTTATGCACGACTATTTTTTATGCCATCAATCATTATAAAGCTGTTGGCTTAGTAATTCCAAATACATGATTAGAATTTTTTGACTATCCACTCCTGTGAACAATACAATGATAATTGGGTTTATTTCCCCCTTTGAAGGTAATATATTGCCATTTTGATTGAATTAAATAATTTACAGTTTTCTGAAAAGATAAATATTTATTTCAACTGTAAAAAATATCAGAACCTTCATTTTTAGCATGGTGATATTATCTGGGTGATAAATAGGGAGAAGTATATAAAATAGATGGGAGCAGAGTGGTCCTGAGTAACAGAATTCTATGAGGCTTTTGTGTTTTTGGTATTTCTAGTCTTACCAGACATAAGAAAGGTTTTCTTACCTTTTCCTTTAAGACTTCAATGAGTCCATAATCTCTGTAATTTGAATACTGTCTCCAATTATAGTTTCTAATCCACATATATTTTGTCATCCTCTTGATATGGTGTCTTTTAATAAGCCTTCCTAAAGAATGTGCATTATCAGACATTCTTAACCTGGTTTTCCATGGACTTTTTTTTTTCTCAAACCATTATCTTCTGTTTTAGAATTGATATATGTTCCCGGGCAGAAGAGTGATAAGGACTAGGCAATTGGGGTTAAGTGATTTGCCCAGGGCAACATGCTAGGAAGTGTCTGAGGCCAGATTTGAATGCAGGACCTCCCTTCTCCAGTCCTGTCTCTCTATCCATTGGGTCACTTTGGTATGAAGAAAATTATTTTAAAAACATGGGCAGTGACAATTAAATTACAAAACTTGTTGTCACTAATTCCTAGCTGCCTCTGAATCCTTTTTTTTAAAATGTTTTTTAAAAGCTATATTTTTATAGAGTTTCCCAATATATTGGTTTTCTTTTGTAATTCTATGTATTATATTTTATGCACTTAAAGACTTGTTTTTTTTTTTTCTGAGAAAGAATCACTAGGTGTGATCAAAATGCCAAAGGGACTCCTGACACAAGTAGGTTAAGAACGCTTGGCTAGAACCTTTAAAATTATGAAGTTAATAGTACATAACTCAGGCATTCCGCCTTGCTCTTAATACATGGCCAGCCTATTTTCTTTTCTGATTATGACTTTTCAATTAAAAAAAATTAAAAAAAGAAAGTTTTTTAGTCAAATTTTGGATTCAAGGCATTGTGGCATCAAAGAGTTTATATTTGATTCTAGAGGCATTAGTGTACCACTGGAGTTTAATGAGGAGAGGAAGGAATGCCACGGTCATCCCTGAGCTTTATTACTAAGTTGCTCAGTAGAGAATGGATTGTAGAAGAAAAAGATGGAGCTCTAGATTAGGAGGTTCTCACTTAGATCAAGTGAGATGCGATGTAAGCCTGAACAAAGGTGGTGGCTGTGTGGGTGGAGAGAATGGGATAGATTTGAGACACCGTGGAGATAGAATTAGGAACAGAATTAGTTATTCGGGGCAGTGAAGAAGTGATGAAGTGGATAGAACACCAGATCTGGAGTCAGGAAGACTCATCTTCATAATTTCAAATATGGCCTCAGACACTTACTAGTTGTGGGAACCTGGACAAGTTACTTAACTCTGTTTGCCTCAGTTTCCTCATCTGTAAAGTGAGCTACAAAAGGAAATAGCAAGCCACTCCAGTATCTCTGCCAAGAAAACCCCAAATGGGGTCATGAAGAATTGTACATGACTGAACAACAAAAATAATTAGTGGTAGGGAAGGGAGTTTGAGAGGTCCTAGATGATTCTGAAGTTATATAGTTAGGTTGATTGGAAGAATGATGATTCTCATAACAGAAAACAGGATGTTGGGAGGAGTAGAAGGGAAAGATAATTTATTTGTTTTGGACATGTGGAAGATGAAGGCTCAGCAAAGGAGAAAGATAGTATGCAAATTCAGAAATGATAAGGCAGTAAAAATAATTCCACATATAAATAAAAGGAATATATATAATCCAAGACTCTTAATCTTCCTGCAGTTTCCCAAGTCTACCTTGACCCATAATGATTCTTTCTCTTCTTGTCACATCCAGGTCTTCTTGAGTCTGAGATGAGAATGAAATAATTATTTATTTGACATAAGACTTGGGATTCACACCTCCCTTCCCCAGCCCCCCAATTCCAAGTGTCCCCCCACTTCCCCACTGGATAATAGATTGAATTCACAGCCAAACTCACTCTTAGTCAGTCAGGAAGTCTGGTTGCGTGATGAGTTTTAGATTCTTGTTCTCACATTAAACATTCTAATTTTAATCATTGAACTAATCTTCCTAATTAAGGGAATCAAGAAAAATATAAATGGTATAGATAATATTGCCATTACTTAAAGAAGAATGATTCATTCTGACACATGGGTCACCCCCAAACTGTAAAAGATAATCTAATTAAGTAACTGTAGTTTATATTCACTATTTTATACCTTTCTATAATTATATATTCTCTGCATGTAATCCTTTTGGATAATCAGTTTTAGTGGAATAATCCCAATTATTAATTGATTGAATAATTGTGTATGAGAATCAGTAATCAATAATCATATTGTGAGTAAAGTAACAAAGAAAATTCTTTGAAATGCCTTAGGGATTCTTGCCAAGGGGAGTTGTGTGTATGCCTTTAGCATCCTGGAATGTGTCCTGATGCTTCGAAGAATGGAAATCTGTGGCATCTCAGGTGGCTTTGAAGCTACTGAAATGACCTTTGCTTTTTACCACATATGGAACAAAGTTTATGTCACTGGCCCCCAAGATAAGAAAATTTTACTTTCTCGATGAAGAAAACCTTTCAGAAAATGAAAGTTTTGGTTGCCCCTCCTGAGAAGAAACATTAAACTGATGCCCTCCCCCTTTTTGGGAGGAGTTTGTGTAGCCTGACTCTTTTGTATAGACTATAAAAGCTTGGATGGACCAAATCCCAGAATCTTTGGTCAAACTGGGATGGTCAGGACCCTGACATTTTGTAATTTATGGCTCTTACAATAAAATGTCAGTTTAAACTCAGATAATTGCTTGCCAGAATCACTTATTTATTTTCAACAAAAATTCACAAAAGAAAATCCTTTTCAGTATAGAGACTGATTTACTTTTATATCTCATTCTAGGTTTAGAGAATTGCAATCAGTATCATACATTTGAATAGTACTTTATGGTTTACAAAATGCTTTCACATTCATTGTCATACTTTATCTTCAAAATGCCTTACTGAGATAAATAAGGTAACTATGTTTATTCCCACTATACACATTAGAATGTAGAGCCTCAAAAAGTGTTAATGACTACCATAATCCCAGAACTAAAGGTTTATGGGACGAGGATTTAAACTCAAGTCCATAGACTCATTAACCAGTACTTTGTTTGAAAAGCCAAAAGGAAATCTTTACATAAAATCAAATCAGTTATTCTTCATAATGTTGATGTTACTTGGGACTGAAGAAGCCAGTTTTAACTGTTAACATTAATAATTTACTCCAGTGGTTCTCAAACTTTTTTGGCCTACCGCCCCCTTTCCAGAAAAAATATTACTTAGTGCCCCCTGTCACATACTATCACTGCCCCGTTACAGTTATTTACTGCCCCCAAGTGCACCTGTGACCATCATGACCCCCTGGGTTGCTGCAGCACCCACCAGGGGGCGGTGGCACCCACTTTGGGAATCACTGGTCTACTCTATCCATTTACCTTGGTCCTTCTACTTAAATCAATCAAAAAGTCCTTAAGGGCCTGTTTTATGCCGGGAGATAGAATGTAGTATGTGAAGTACAAAGAGAAGGCTAGTTTGAAAAAGGCTCAGAATTCTACAAGCTTCGGTGATTACTTACCACAGACCTCTGATCATAGGGGAACTAGACAAATATTTATTCATTTAATTTGATTCGAATAGCCCCAAATTGACAATTATTGAATTGAGATCAATCAATTGCAGAAAATAGTAGGTTCTGAACATTTTCTACCTTATGTCTATCTGGCTTCCCTTCTGGAGGCAGCAAATGGGTAGCAAGACATTACATACACTAGGCTACCTACAGTGTGCAGATACCACACCACACTTCAACACATATCCCAGTGACTTGGGCAAGAAGTTCGTAGAGGACTGTTGGTTTAGTGAATGTGTGAAAAGGCAGATTCGAGTGGTTAGTATCAAATGGTACACAGTGGTGACTACCATCATCTTTCTGTACCTACTTCTTTATCAAACATTCTGCTATACTTACCCCAAATGAAGATTATTTTGTCTTATTATATGCTAGTATAATTGGAAACAAATTAAATGACTGAATATTTACAAAAATATTAATTACCCAGATAAACAGAAAAAGAAATAAAGAATTTAAATCACTCAATCACAGAAAAAAAGACATTGAAAACAAGCCACAAATGGACATCTAAAGTGGAAAAAAAAAAAAAGCCAGGACCAGTTGGATTTTCAAGTGAATTTCATCAGACATTCAAAGATTAATTAATTCTAACATTATATCACCTTTTTGGAAAAATAAGCAAAGAAGGGATATTACCAAAATTTTCCACGATGCAAAAATGTTCTTGATATTTAAGCCAAGAAAGTAAAGAAAGAAAATTTTAGAAAAATATCCATGATGTATATCAATTCAGAGTATTAAGTAAAATAATATTAAAGAAACTACAACAATATATTAAAAGTATTATACTCTATGACAAAGTTGTATGTAGGCTAAAAATTCAGAATTTGGGATTAGTTCAATGTTAGTAAAAACAGAAACATAATAGGCCACTTTAATAGCAAAAACAATACAAACCACATGGTATCAATAGATGCATGAAAAGATCTTAACAAAAGACAACATCCATTTTTGCTAAAAACATTAAAAAACACAGAAATAAGTTAAACTTTCCTTAATATGATTAATAGGGTCTACCTGGAGCCAGTTTTTATATAAAATTGGAGAAATACTGGAGGCCTTTTCAAAAAGGATCAAGCATAAGGCAAGAATGTCTGTTATCACCACTATAATTTGACAGAGTTCTAGAAATACTTGCTTAGTGGTTTGGGGGGGAGAGAAAGAACATGAAATGTAACCATGGACAAATTTTCTAAAAAATAAAAAAATGAATTAAAAAAACATTATTATTCTTGGAAATGTTTTGCATCACTACATATGTATGATTTCTATGAAATTTCTTGTTTTCCTAAGGAGAGGGTAGAGAATGGAAGGAAGGAGAGAAATTTGGAACTCAAAATTTAAAAAAAACCCAAATATTAACAATTTTTGTTTATATGTAGTTGAGAAAAAAAATTTAAAAAAAAAGTCTTTGAAAGACTAGAGAACTCTCACCAATTCAATGATTAACCAAGACTCTAGAGAACCAATGATGAAGCATGCTTTCCAACTTTTGACAGAGAGTTGATAGATTAGTAGTATAGAATGAGACATACAGTTTTGGATGTGGTCAACATATGCATGTGTTTTGAATGCTAACTTGTTATAAGGAGACTTAGAAAATTGAGTGGACAAGAGAATTGTGGGTTGTGGAAGGTTAGTGATTATAAAAAGTAATAAAAATGAATGTCAGTGAAGTATTTTAAAATGTGCACAAGGGAACAGAAGGGTAATTCATGGGAAAATACAGATAAGCAGTTTAGCCTCTGGAAATACCATGTTAAATTTAGCATAAACTTTTAAAAAAAGCTGTATGTTAAGAACAAACTAATATATAATATTCTCTGTCTTCTTTGCATATGGAAATGTTTGTGTTTGTTGGAATATATGAAGTTTGTGGAAAGAGAAAAGAAAAAATGAAAGGTAAATACAAAACCAAAATATCCATGTTTAATGACATTTCTATTTTGCCCTAAACAAGGCTTGTAGGATCACAAGATTACAGTTTTAGAATTTAAAAGCAGCTTACAGAGTACCTAATCCAAACTCCTTGTTTTACAGATGAGCAAACTGATTAGCCCAAAAAAAGTGATTAGCTCTAGGTCTTGCAAGTAACCAAGCCAAGTCTTGAAATCAGTTCTTCTGATTCCAAATAGAGTCCTATTCTTTCCTCTATACTAATGCCTTAATTGGCTAAGTCCATTTTCAGCCTTGATAATATCTATGGAATCTACCATTTTGCAATTTTTCAAAAACAACTAAGCCAGTTTCATTAGTGTTTTTCCCTACTTTGGTATATGTTCCCTAGAACTAGCTGATTAGCTGATGGCTAGGGGTGATTGATTAAAAAACTATAATTATGTGTCCAGGAAAAGATCATATTCATTCATACTTTTTTTTTTCTTAAGTCCTTACTTTCTGTTTTCAAAATAAGATAGAAGGGCAAGGGTTAGGCAAATGGAGTTAAGAGACTTGCCCAGGGTCACACATCTAGGAATGTATCTCAGGCTAAATTTGAACTCAGGTTCTCCCATCTCCACACCTCCGCATTCTATCCACTATGCCACCTAGCTACCGCTTACTTAGATGTTTCTACAATGCATTTCCCATGTGCTTGTACTGGCTTTACTATCAGGGAATTGGATCAAACTGAAGTTTCTGCTTGTCTTATTCCTCCAACCTCATTAAAACACCACCTTGGTTTGTGCAATTCATTTCCCCCTCATGTGTGTGGGAGCAGCCCCTAAAGTCCTCTTAACTTCAAAGGAAATTCTTTGGATGGAGAAGAAAATATATGCTGAGGGAACTGGGCTGTTAGCCAATTGTGTAATGGGGAAAGATAGGGAAAAGAAGAAATAACTTCCTGCTCAAATTGTCCCATTTTGTTTCTTTCTCCAGGCATAAGCATTAATTACTCCTCTCATCTAGTATTTTCTCTTTCCCTAAGTTGTCCTGCTTTGGTTTCACATTTTAGCCACAACATTAAATGCGATGCCCTTCTACAGGCTGAATGGGGTAGATAGGGAAACATTTCTTTATATGGTTTTCTCTTCTTTACCTTTTCAAATACTGAATCCAGTGAAATTTCAGTATTTTATTTATGAAAAAGAAAGGAATGATACATTTCCATGATGTTTTGTAAATTTCAATATCCCAAACACATCTCCTTTAATGCTCTTACTTTTAAATTTAAAATTTAAAATACTCTTATTTTTAAAATGTGTTTCAGAATCTCATAATTCATATAATTTTTAGAAGAACTAGAAAGAATCCAGCTTGAGATATCCAATTTGCAGTTGGTGATGTGTAACCAAAGGTCAGAAGAGAGTTTAGGACTGAGTGAGTAGATCCAACAATCATTTGCAGGGAGATGATCATTGAACTCATAGTAGCTGATGAGATTACCTAGGATGATAGAATGGAGATAGAAGAGAAGATGGATTAGGAGATACTGTTAAGGAATATTCACCATTAAACTGTGATCTGTAGGATGTTTCAGCAAAGACACTAAGAAGAAGAGGTAAAATTGATAGAAGGAAAGCTAGGAGAAGCAGTATCATAAAAACCTAGAGAGGAGAGAGAATATAGAAGGAGAGGATGATTGACAGTTTCAGAGGTTCAAGAAAGGTTAAAAAAAAGATAAAGATTAAGAAAAAAAGCCATCGAATTTGGCAATTAAGAGATCACTGGCAACTATGGAAAGACCACTTTCAGTTGGATGAAGAATTTCTTGTTTCTGGAAGAATGTTGAGAGTTCTACCTTTAGAGTTGACTTTCTAGCACCTACAAGTTTGAGATGATTAGAATCTAAGCTTCTATCAGAAATGGGCAAAATTCTGGACGTATCCTGAGCAAAGCAATCAAGAATCCAACCTTCTAATCAAGGAAGGAGTTTCTCCCAGGCTGAGATAGTTTTTTTGGGAGAAGAGGTTTTAGAATTGAGTGAAGGGAGAAAGTAAATAGATAGCTTTGTCAAAGAATTTAGCTATGAAAGGCAGGGAAAAATAGAATGGTAGCTATGGTGACGGTCAGTTAAAGTGAGGTTTTTTGGTTTCTAGGATGAGGAGACTTGGGAGTAGTTTGTAGGCAGTAGGGAACCAGTCAGACAATAAGGAGAGATTTAAGATTAGGGATAGTGGGGTGATACAGGGGTAACTTGCTAGAGAATACAAGACACAATGGGATCACTTGGGCATAGAGAAGAGTTTGCCTTCACTAAGAGAAAGACCATCTCTTTATGTAAAACAGGAGTGAAAGAGGAGACAGTGGGAAATATGTCTGAATGACTTAAAGTGAGGAGAAACGGAGAAAATGGAGCTCTTGGGAATTGCCTTAATGCTGTTGGTGAAATAATCAAGGAAGGTCCCTAGCTTGGGGCTGGGTGGGATGGAGAAGGGAAGTGGGGAGGATGCTTGAAAGAGAATGAAAAGATTTTAAATAGTCACTGGTAAGTGTGATAATGAATTGATTAGGGAGTTATAAAAAGATTGCCCTACTGAAATGAGGGCTCAGATGTGGGTTGTTGAGATCTGGGATGGAAGCAGGATCAGTAGTGTGGTGGGTGCTGTCACTCCTAGGGCTCTTGTGCTCATCTTACTATTGGTGGCAGTTGGTCAGCATTTATTTCAGTGGTGAGGAAGAAGGTGAAACTTTTCTCCATTAGCATTTATTGTTGGTGGTGATGACAAATGTGGCCCTTCTTCACAATGATTTCCCACCTCAATGAAGGTTCAGGGGCTGGGTTGGAAGTAGGGGTAATGATTTGGGGAATATTGTTATGTGAAAGGCTCTCTCCCTCAAGGTCTGAAGGGAGATCATGGTCAAAAAGTGGTGATTTGACCTGTCTGGCACATACTGCCTCTCATCTCTCCCTCATAGTGCTCTGCAGCTTCAACAAGGCTGGTGGTTGTGGAGATCACCTATTCTAATTTTCTTCATTTTACTTCCTGGCGTTGATCATTAAAAATCCTCTGATAAATTTGGTGAGCTCCTTGAGGGGAAGGCTTTGTTTCAGACATGAGTTTGTACATGCCTGGCTAAGACATGCCACTTTATACCTCTGGGGAGAGAGTTTTCATTGGTGGAGATCAAATTGTTTGTTTTGGGCAGTTGTGAGAGATGTGAAAGAGCCATCTCTTCATGCTGTGGATGAATAGCTTGGCTGAGATTGTTTTGGGAAGAGCCACTCTTGGGTTAGCCTATTAGAAGAAGCCTAGAGACACTTTTGCCCTTGATGTTAGAATGGGGCTAGTATCATGGGATGTGGGGTAAATGTGGTCCATCCTTGCCTTTCCTCAGGAACTGTTAATGCATGGTTTCATATACTTTTTTTTTTAAAACCCTTGTACTTCGGTGTATTGTCTCATAGGTGGAAGAGTGGTAAGGGTGGGCAATGGGGGTCAAGTGACTTGCCCAGGGTCACACAGCTGGGAAGTGGCTGAGGCCGGGTTTGAACCTAGGACCTCCTGTCTCTAGGCCTGACTCTCACTCCACTGAGCTACCCAGCTGCCGCCTGTTTCATATACTTTTAACCCTAGTAGTTATGGAAAGGAAAACATGGGCAAGTGCCCCAAAGATGGCAACATTTTAACCAATGAGAAGTCAACATCCTTGGCAGTCATTTGATACTAACTTTGGAGACATAATAGCAAAGGGACATATGGTCTCAATTGTGGGTAGCCCTGAGAAGGGAAACTTAATGTCTCAGTGGTGAGAGAGCTAGACCTCTAGTTTCTGGAGGATTATTGAGAGTTCTTCCTTTAGAGTTGACTCTCTAGCACCCTCAAATTGGAAGGTATCAGAATTCAGTCATCTATCAGAAATGGGGAAGTTCCTGAGATTTTCTGGCAGTGTGATGCCAGAATCTAGCTTTCTAACTAGCAAAGAGACTCAATTCAGTCAGTCATTTTTGGAGAAGAGGATCATGTATATGGTCCCCAGAGCTGAAGGAGAGGCTGCTTCCCATCATGGCAAGAATAAAAGTCTTCTGTGGAGAAGAGTGAGTGGACAAAAACTTAGAGATGCTTATTTTTGCCTCCATGTGAGACAAATATAGACACATCCATGTGTACAAATAATGTACATGAATGATATCTTCCCTACCTTAGGTGGTAAAAATATTTTTTTCTACTGATTCCCTTTCTTATATTTTATGTTTTTTTATTTTTATTTAAATGATATTTCTCTGAAAAAAAAGAACTATAAAGGAATATAAAGATTTTTTAGTTCATCTCTCTTATTTTATAATTTAGGAATCTGAGATCTAGAAGGGTTGCCTCAGGTCCTAGAGCCAATCAGTGGCAGTAAAAGGACTACAACCCAGTTCTCATGATGGTCAGTCCAGTGTGGCTTCCTCTGTGCTGCATTTTGCATGTGAATATCAGTCTCAGTGAACTATTGATCATTTGTGATGTTCTCAGTTTTCCATTTTAGCAAGATGTACAATGATAACTATTATTCAGTGACCCCAAATACATGAACATGTTAGGCTTTGTGTTCTCTGTGAGGCAAGCTCTGTCCAGAGATATGCTTTGGAGTTTGTAGTTGAAGTGGCAGAAATGGATATTTATGGTAAATATTTAATCTAGTAGAACCTTCTTTAACACCTCTTGAATCCAATGGCATCCCCGCTGTTTTTTCCTATTTACCCTTTATATAACTTGCTTTGTTTGCATGTGTTCCACCTCCCCATTAGATTGCAAACTCTTTGATGGCAGGGACTGTCTCTTGTCTCATTAGTATCCCTAGAGCTTAGGTGTTAAATAAATATTTATCAATTAATTGGCTCTTCCTCTGCCTGAAATGAAGCATAAATCAGATTAGAACTTTATTGTTTTAGAGATTTTCATGTGTTATTATTGTATTATTTCTCTCAGTGGGTAGTAACCTGGGAAAATTTTTTTTCATGATTTTTCTACCCCTTCTGTATAAGGTGGCTGACTTCACTTGACTACTGAAGTCAGATGTCTCCCAGACTTCTATAACTGTTCTGACCTTGAGGGGATGTCTTGGCGCTGGAATAATAAGCAGATGGCATTTGAGGTGGTTGGTTTCTTTTCCTAGCTGCTTGTAGTATTTTTTCTTTGAACTAGAAGCTTTAGATTTTTATTTTATTTTCTGACGATCTAGATTTTTGTAGTGACATTCCTAGAAATTTTCATTTTGAGATTTCTTTCAGAAAACTATTCTCTGTATTTTCTTTCACTTTGTCTTCTGGTTCTAATAGGCCTGTATGGTTACCCATGATTTACTGAAAGCTTGTATACAGGCTTCTTTTGATGGTTCATAGTTTTTATGGAGTCCAATAATTCTTTAATTACTTCTCCTTAACTTGTTTTCCATGTCAGTTGATTGTGATAGGAGACACCTCACATTTAAAAACCCTTTTTGATCTTTTGATTTTGTTTTAGTATTTCTTTTTTTCCCCTCATAAGTACTGTTCAATCCATTCTAATTTTCAGGTAACTTGTCAGGTAAGGTTTTCCACTCTTTGTTCTAAGCTATTTATTCTCCCTTCAATTCTATTCTATAAAGCTATTATTTCATTTATAACTTTATATTTAATTTCTTGTTCATTTCTTCCAGATTCTCATATTCTTTGAGGCAAAACCATTCCCCCCCTTCCCCCCACCTCGCCCCTTGGAGGCTTTGCTTGGACTTGTGGAGTTACTCTTATATTCTGGATTTATTTTGGGTGTCTCTTGATCCATAATTTTCCTTCATGGTATTTAGAATTTTCTTTTTACTTATATCTCCAGCCTAAGTTACTGATTAGGCCCTCTGTGCCATGGCCCAGCTCCTCCTTCTGCATGTTTTAAATAGAGAAAGTTAAGTCCTATTTGGTCCTGATCTCTATTTCTAGGGGTCTTACCACTGGCTTCCCCCTTCCCTTATGTGTCTTTACTCAAGGTACTGGCAGGTTTCATTCTTGCCCCTTTCTCCTTAACTCACATCTTTTTGGTTCCAAGATCTTCAGCCCTTGTAGCATCTCAAATCAGAGTGCTATTGACTTCTCATCCCTTAGCTCACCTTGGACCGAGCACTCATGGTTCCACTTGTGTGGATTGAAGGGTTTCTGCCCTCTTCTTCCCTGCTACCTCCCCCAGTTCTCAATCTGAGCATTTCAGACTTTCTGCTTCCCAGAAATAGAGCCTTATGGGCTTTAGGTGCTCACATAATGTCTCTAGTTAGAGAGCTGGAAGACTTTCAGCTTATCTGAATTTATGCTGGCTTTTCTTGTGGGATTCCTTTCTCAGAGGTCTGTCTGCCTTTTTGTATAATCCTGAACTGGAGGATAGTGTTCATTGTTATTTCTTTTTGGATTTCTGGATCATTAACTATTCTGGTCACATATTTTTAGATCTTTGTAGGAGTATATATGGGAGAAGTCCTCTATGAGCTATAATGCTTCCATATTAGCCAAAAGCCCCTGTTTAATTTTTCTGATTCTTATTCACTGATGTACTTTTCCATTTTTAACTAGTTTCTATGAAGATTGCTTTATTATATAATTTGAAGTCTGGAAGTGGTATTCCCCTGTAATATCCTAATATCAGTAAGACACAAACAGGAGCTATGATTCAAAATATGAAGTCATGTTATTTTTATTTGTGGCTAATTTGTAGAGATTTGAGTTGGAGAGAAGTCAAGTAACTCGTGCAGAGTCACACAGCTGGTAAGGTCTGAAGCTGGATTCAAATTGAGGTATCCCCTGGTTCCAGTCCAGGGCTCTATGCACTATCCTAGGCAGATGTGTAACTAGGAATTTTTGCACTTATGACAAATTCAACTTGGGCAGGGTTTTATCAGCCAAACACCAAATGGGCCCATTCTCTAGCTGAGGGTTCTGTAATATTATGTATAAGTTCTAAGAACATGCTATTCATTTTCTCAGTCAAAAGATGGTGGGGAAAAGAGCTATTGGCATTAACAGGGCTGTTATTTAAAATTTTCAGGCAAATGGATGTTTGTGATACAACCACTCAAATAGCTAACATGTATATGCTGGCTTCATTCAGTGGGCTATTTCCCTAAATGCCATCATCCTTGAGTGAATTTGTCCTGAGTGCAAAAATGAAGGCAAAGTAATAGAAAAAGGTCAACCCAGGAAAGGAATTCTAGTTGGATGGCATTCTGAGGGTGATGAGGCTGGCCCCATGAAACTGGGGAAAGAAATGGGACTGGCTCTGATATACAACATGAATTGACAGAGAACCACAGGGTGTGGTTGAGAAGAAGTTGGCTTTCCCCACTTATATTAGATCTCCAGACTCTTGTTCCTGTTGCCATGGTCTAGTTATGGCTCTCGTTATTGGCATGCTTCATATTGCTCAATTAATTGGTCTTCCAAGCCTTAATTATTTCATTTGTAAAAAGTAGTTGTTGAACTAGAGGTCTTCTATTCTTCTTTCAAACTCTGAGATTCTCAGCCTATGAGGCTTAAAGAAGCTGACCTGTTTGTTCTTAAATGGTTGTGTTTTTATTTTCCCCTAATTTTTTTTGCTCTGATCCTTTGAAGTCACAGTCTTTCATTCATAATTTAACTTATTTCCTATCTCCTAATCCCCTTCAGTCTGACTTTTAATTCCTGGAGAAGGAAGATCTTTGGATTTTAGGATCCCAGGTCTAACTCCATGATTTTGGGTCAAAATGATCCAGTGCTTAACTTAGTACAATGCCTGACACATAGTAGGCACTTAATATGTGCTTGCTGACCGATTGGGGAGGGTAGGTGGCACAGTGGACAAACCCTTGGGCCTGGAGTTAGGAAGATGTGAAGTCAAATCCAGTCTCCGTCACTCACTAGCTGTGGGGCCCTGGGCAAGTCACCCTCTGATTGCCTCAGTTTCCCCAATTGTAAAATGGGGTAAATAACAGCGCCAGTCTTCAAGGCATGTTGTGATGATTCAACAGGATAACAATTGTAAAGCACTCAACACATTTCTTGGAACTTGGTAGAGATTTAATAACTGTTTATTTTCTTCCTTCCTGACTACTGTGATTGACTATGGCCATCTGACCATAAGTTGGCCAATATCCTTTGGATTCTGCTTACAGAAATGTCTACGAGTGTAAGCAACATGAGAACACATACTATTTTTATTTTTGAATTTCTGTTCCCAGTTTAGTGAGTTAAAAAAGACAAAACAAAACAACTTTCTCAAAGACTTTGCTGCTCTCAGCAATACAATGATCCAGGACAATTCTGAAGGACTGGCGGCAAAGAATGCTTTAAAGAATGCTCTCTCTCTCTCTAATATATAAAATATAAAGAAGGCTCTAGAGAAAGAATTGTGGGAGTCAGAATGGGGATCAAAGCATATGATTTTTCACTTTAGTTTATTTGGGTTTTTATTTGGGGGGGTTATTTTTATATGAGTATTCTTTTACAACAATGAAAAATATGGAAATAGCTTTGGCATGGTAATACATGTATAACCCAGATCAAATTTCTTACCATCTCTGGGAGGAGAAAGGGAAGGAGAGAGACATTTTGGATCTTCTAATTTCAGAAAACTCACGTGGAAAATTGTTATTGTGTGTAACTGGTAAAACAAAATCTCTTTGAAAAAAAAAAAAGAAGCAAAATATGAAAAAAAAAAGTAGAAAAAATTATTTTCCAGAATACTGAGAGATTAAATGAATTGCTGAAGGCCTCACAAACAGGAAGAATCAGAGGCAGGCCTGAAACCCAAGTCTGTTTGATTTGAGGCTAGCTCTTTATTCACTGTCCCATACTCACCTTGCACATAGTAAGTGATTAATAAACATTGACTGAATTGAATTATTTGAAACCTCTTAAGCAGTGGACACATAATAATTAGCAAGATACCCTTTTTGTGCTAAATAAGATTATAGGTGAGTAGATTTAGCTCTAGAAGAGGACTTTAGTTGGAATCTAATTCAATCCCTTCATTTTACAGATGAGGGAGCTGAAGCCAATGGACTTGCCCAAGGTTACTCAGAGAGTAGGTATTAGAAGTAAAATTTGAATGGAGGTCCTCAGATTCTAGAACTGTTGCTTTTTTTCCCTAAAAGTACACCTTATCCATTGAAAAACATTATGAAAAATTAAATCTAATTTTATAATTTCAATTATGTTAAATTTAACAAAGAAAGTTAAAAAATATAGGGAGTTTATCTCTCTGTTCTGAAGGCAAATGATACTTCCCATGCCATGCATCCCCTTTATTATTAGTAGTTTCTACCCATAGAATGATTAAATGAGATTAAAGTAATATCAATCCTTTCATTTTTGTCCACAAAGCAAAGTGTACTTGCTTGTGATAGTAATAATGGATCAATTATTTTAGCCTACCAAGTTTATGAAAAAGAAAAACCAACCCAACAACCTTTCTAGATGTCTGTGATGCCTTGCTACTCAGAGAAGGACCTGTCAGAAAATTAAAGATTGAATTGTATGACTGATGCCATTGATTGCTCCCCTGACCCCTTAGAAAAACTGTATTGCGTTTCCCAACTTGGAGTTTATAAGTTTTCCCCATGAAACAGAAAGACAAATATACCTATATCCCGGTTTGATATAAGCTATTTTGAGATCCTCCTAGAGATTAAACGTGAAAACAATAAAACTGTTAATACTGTAGGGGGAAACTATAAATTTCTGGTTTAGAAGATGCTTTGGGGATGGATTTGATTATAAAGCCTAAAGGTATTCTCTTCCTTCTTCTTGTTAGGACAGTGTTCGTTTCCAAACCCAAAAAAAGACTATGCTCTAAGAGCTGTGGAGAGACTAGCCAGGGAGAAAAAATTGATGAATTGTGGAGCTTTAGAACCTGTGAAGTGGTGGGTGCAAGTGCACTTTTGAATTGAAGAGCAAAGTGCTTCTTGTTCTCAAAGTGTTTTAGCTTATGTATGAAAAGCTTTCCTTGGTTAGATAGTTTCCCACAGGAAAAAAAAAAAGTTTATGCAAAGGCTGTAGAATCTTTCTCCAGCTAGAAGCAAGTTTCCTTGTTTCAAGGAATTAAGAAAGAAAGAAATCAGTGTTTCTCTTTGGAGCTAGAGTTTAAAGCACTCTTCTCTGATAGGGGAAGGAATGAGGTGCCTTGTTTGGTTAGCTCTTTTATTGAAAAATGTGCTGATTTTATGGTTCTTCAGTTTATTATCAGGAACAGTACTTAAAGCATGAATCACAAGAAAAGCAGAATAGCATTTTAATGATTTCTTAATGTAGATAGGGTTTACAATTGATCAGATTTAACTGGCCAACCTTTACAGGTAATAAAGACCTTTTTGTTGTTGCATATTTCCCTAAATGGTTAAGCTTACATTCCAGACCATGTGTGCCTCACTGCTTCCCTGGGAAAATAACTCCTTTCGTAGTTTTTAAATTTAATTTTATTGTCATATACAGATATAGATTTGTTAAATCATAATGCCGTTGCTATGTCTGCTCTTATGCTATTGTCAAGAGGGTAGATTTGTAAATATTTTAGGTTGTTTTGAAGTGTAGTCGCCTCTCTATTGTTACAAAAGAAAAAATATGAAATATAAGCCAAGTTTTCACTGAAATGTGCTGATGACATTATATTCCACAAGGCTTGCCAGGGAATTTTAGGAAAAAAGTTTTAAAATATGTATTTTATTGCATTTAATTTTTCTTTTTCATAAATAGAACTGGTGTTTACTGCTGTGTGGAAAATTTAAATGCCAACAATAAATCTTTAATATAATGGGAGAAAAATCATCCCTCAAACAATATGCTGGCTTCTAGGCAGTTTATTTTTTTGATACTTTATCATAACAGGTCCAATACACTTGTTTAGAAGATGCAGGGAATGAAATCAGAAGGCCTGTGGTAAATCTCCTGCTCTGATTTTTATATCTGCTGTGGGCAGATAGGTGAGGCAATGGTAAAGAAAACATTGCTAATCTGAACTTAATATAATTGTAAATATTTTCAACCTTGTCTCGTTCACTGACTCACTTAAGAAGTGAACTGGATGTGCCCAATTTGTCATTGCCTGGATGTGGTACGTGGTGAAGATATATATCTACTTTCCAATATCCCTCCTTTATCTGGAGACAAACTAGGTGGCACAATGAATAGAAGGCTGAATCTTGACTCATGAGGGTGCAAGTTGAAATCCTGCCTCAGACACTTACTAGCTGTGTGACCTGGGCAAGTTGCTTCATCTCTCTCTGCCTTACTTTTCTCAACTGTAAAATGGGGATAATAAGAGCATCTACCTCTTGGATTGTCGTGAGGATTAAATGAAATAATATTTGTAAAGTTCTTTGCACTTAATAAATGCTCCTACTACGAATTGCTTTGTGACCAACTGGCATTGTTATCCCTCAGGAGTTTTCTGACCTATTTTAATCTCATTTATTTCCATTCTGTACTTTGATAAGGAGTTTTGTTTCCAGGTAAAAATAAGCTGATCTTTGTTACATTTTGAATGAATGTTTGCTGTAAATGAGTGGACTATATAGGGAGGGAAGGTCTAAAGAGAATCTGAGACCAATTGCTTTAAATTCGACTGCAAGCCAGTATTAGGATAGCAGTTCCACTGCACTAAAAAGGGCTTCAAAAGACAAAAACCCATCCCTGCTCTTTCAGGCAATTTCTGTCAATAAGAACCTTACTTCCTATTGGCTGGGGGACATTAGTGAATTTCAACTCCTTTCTGCCAGGCAAAGGTGTGGTTCCAGGCTGGTAATAGTGCATTCCTCCAAAAGCAAAGAAACCTGGGAATTCTGAAGGTTCTCCCCAGTATCTTAATGCTATCATTACCATAGTGATAGGGTGACTCAATGAATTCAGAGCCAGGCATAGAGAAGGGATAACCTGAATTCAAATCTGACCTCAGATATTTCCTAGCTGTGTGATATTGGGTGAGTCACTTGACCCACACTGTCTAGTCCTTCCCTCTCTGCTGCCTTGGAACCAAAACATAGTATTGATCCTAAGATGAGAACTAATGGTTTAAAAAAAAAAAGCAAGCCAATTCTTAGAAGTTTGCCTCACCAGTTATTACACTAAAGAACTCTCCTCTGGAGATGCTTTTTTTAAAAACCTTATTTTGGAAGAGCATTCTCTGTTTTCTTAACTTAATACTTGGTGCAAAATGTGCTGCGTGTAAGAAAGGAGCTTAGCAAAAAGTCTGTGAATATAGGTCCCCTCACAGACTATTTTGATTTTCTCAATTATATTATTTATTATCTTGATAGTGTATTATGGGAAGAGGGCCTCCACTCAAAGATTATTCCATTGCATTTTGTGGAATAGAGGAGGTGGTGTTTACCAAGTCAGTGGAAGCAGAATATAGCTGCTGGCACATCCTACCACAACAGAAAAGCTTTGGGCTTAAACTCAATCCCAGGAGAGCAGCTTAGTAGACACAGGGTGGAAATGGTCCTTGACAAAAGACTGACCGTCATCCCACTTTTTTTTTTAGTAGATCCTTAATATATGTTTATTGATTGATTTTTATTTTATTTTAAAAATATTTTTCTATATTTACATGATTCATTTTCTTTCCCTCCCCTCTTCCTTCCTCCTTCCCAGAGCCAATAAGCCTTTCTACTGGGTTATACCAATGTTATCACTTACATATTTCCCATATTATTCATTTTTGCAATAAAGCAATCTTTTAAAAACAAAACTCTAAATCATATACCCATAAAAACAAATGAGAAGTCATATGTTTTTATTCTGTGTTTCTACTCCTATAGTTCTTTCTCTCTATGTGGATAGTGTTCTTTCTCATAAGTCCCTAAGGATTGTCTTGTAGTAGCAAAGTCCATTACATTGGATCATTCCACAATGTTTCACTTTCAGTGTACAACATTCTTCTGGTTCTGCTTGTTTCACTCTGCATCAGTTCTTGGAGGTTCTTCCAGTTCACATGGAATTCCTCCAGTTCATCATTCCTTTCAGTACAATCAGATACCACAATTTTTTCAATCATTCCCCAATCAATGGATACCCCTCATTTTCCAATTTTTTGCCACCACAAAGAGTTCGACTATGAATATTTTTGAACAAACATTTTTCATTATTATCTCTTTAGGGTACAAACCTAATAGTGGTATTGCTGGATCAAAGGGTAGGCATTCTTTAAAAGACCTTTGAGCATAATTCCAAATTGGCCTCCCATTTTTAAGAGTCATACATACATTTAAAGAAAATAAGAAAGAAGAAAAAAAGTAATAACTAATAACCATTTTTAAAGACAAAAGACTGACCATTAGGGAATGGGGAATGAAATAACTTTATTTTTATTCTTATTGAGTCATTTTCAGTCTTGTCTGATTCTTCATAACCTCATTTGGGGTTTTCTTGGCAGAGATAGTTGGAGTGGTTTGCCATTTCCTTCTCCAGCCCATTTTATAGATGAGAAAACTATACAAACAGGGCGAAGTGACTTGTCCAGGGTCATGTAGCTAATCAGTGGCTGAGGTCAAATTTGAATTTAGAATGATGAGTCATTCTGATTCCAGGCCCGATACTCTATCTACTTCGCTGACACTAACTATAGCAATTCATAAGACTACCTCATACGTCCCAAAGAAACCATTATTTGCAGTTCTTGGAGGGGGTACTTGGACTGATAAAGTCATGGATCCAGGAAATGTTGAGATTACCTTTTTCTATAAATTTTGACTTCTTTGGGAGTTAGGGAATAGGTGTTTTGGTAATCTGTGATTCTGATTTTTGACTTAGTATTATAATAGGTTTGTTTCTGATTTATATGATGATAATGTACTTCCTTTGTCACTTGAAGAAAATTAGTCTTTATCTGCACTTCAAAAAATAGTGAATATAGTATAGTTCATTAAATGTATTAAATTAGGAATGCCTTCTAGAACAGCAGTCTCCAAATTTTTTTGATCATGTCCCTATATCAGAAAAAAAATTGAGTGTATTTATGTATTTATAATTTATATACATGTACTATTTTAGTAATAATTATGCATATTATAAAGTTTAAGCAAAAATTGAAATTAGAAAAGATGAGATGAAATTTTTTTTTGATCCTAGGGGTCATAGTAAGTCACTGGATCTGAAGGAGACCATATGGCCTTTTAAATGGATGTTCTATTCATGGGATCCATTAAAGCCACAAGCTCTGGTGAGGTCACCAAAAAAAAAAATACATAAAGAGAAAAGAACCCAAGAGACTGTGAAATGGAATATGAACCCACAAATGAGATTAAGGGTCCTCAGAGACTAGAACGTAGAACCAAGAGAGAGCAGAATCACAAAAATTTAGAGAGAAAAGAGTATCCAGAAGAAGAGAATGGCCAACAGAATGATGTGCTGTAGAAAGTTCAAGAAGGATGAGAACTGAGGAAAGGCTCCTGGATTTGGTAATTTAGAGATCATTAGTAACTTTGGGGAGAGCAGGTTCAGTTAAGTGAATGTCCCAGGAAATTCTCTATGACTATAAATTATGGACAAGTCCCTGACCTACACTGAAGGGAGAGATTTCTCCACTAGATATTTGCCACAACAAATGGAATCAAAAGCCTAGAACAAAAAATTCAAAAGAGACTATAAAACTAATTTAATTAAACAAGGACAGATTACAAAGAAAAAGTAAGTTAGAAAAGAAGCAATGGAGACAATGGATAGAGAGAACTTTTTCTAAAGTAATAGTACCTTAGAGGTGGAAGAGTTCTTAAAGGCCATCTTATCTAATTTTCTAGAAAAACATGGGGATTTCTTTTAATAAGAGAACAAATCAATGAATCTAGGATCTCCTGAGCATCACCAGTGTAGGAACTCCCTTAGTAAGTCCCAGGGGTTGCCTAAGGCAAATGAGAATTAAATGACTTTTCCTAGTGTTAAAAGGCAGAAATTAGATTTTTCCTACTTTCAAGCCTAGCACTCTTTCCATTATCTCCTACTACTTGAAAAAGTTTATTGATACATTTTGTTTTTATATAATTTTTATTTCCCAATATATACTATCTCTCTACTATTTAAAAGAGCTGTCCTTTATAGCAAAGAAAAAAAGAACAAGAAAAATTAATCAACAAATCAACTAAACCAAATTTTATATGATAGGCTTTTATATGCAGTGTTCCACAAGTACAGTTTTTACATTTGCAAAGAAAGGAAGAAAGTACATTCTCGTATTTCTTTTTTGAGGCCAAGGTGGTCATTACAATTTCACAGCACTGAGTTTTAATTTTTTAAATTTAATTTTATATTATTGTAGTTATTGGACCTATTTATTTCCTGGTCCTTATTGCTTCATTTTACATCTTAAAAACATGTATTTCCTAAAACGTACAATAAAAAAAGGACCTTTACTTCTATGATCAAATGTATGTATAACAAAAAGCTAATATTATTTGCAATGGAAAAAACAATAGAAACTTTCCCAATAAAATCAGAGGTAAATCAAGAAAAAAAAAGTATGTGTTTCTTACTTCTCTGTATTATTTAAACTTAAAGCATAAATAATGTTCCATGCCATTGATATTCCATATTTGTAAAGCCAACCCCCAGTTGATGGACATCTACTTTGTTTCTGGTTCTTTGTTCTTACAAGGAATGTTGTTATAAACATTAAGGTATAATTTTCCTTTTATCATGTTCTCCATGAGGGCATATAGTTAGTTATGGAAATTCTGGATCAAAGGATATAGATATTTTAGTAATTTTCTTAGCTCATTTCAAAATTTTTTCTCAGTGACCATGTTGGTTTTAAAACAAAAATCTCCCTAATATACAAGTCTGATCATGCTACTCTCTTACTCAAAGACATTCAGTGGTTCCTTATTGTTTCTAAGACAGAACATAAACATAGCCTTTCACAATCTGTGCTGTGAAATTTCTAGTCTTGTTTCACATTGTTTCCTCCCAGCTAATAAATATTTTAGCTGAATTAGAGTTCTATCAGTTAGTTCTCTTAACTCAAACATTCTATCTCTTTTCTCTCTTTTTGTTCAAGGCCTCCTTCATACCTGAAATAAACTCTTCTCACTTCTTTGAATCTTTATCTATTTATCTTTATCTATTTTTAAGATTGAGATCAACTGCTACCTCCTATTGGAAACCCTGATCCTTCCTTCTTGTGAGTATTTTATCCCTCCTCTGATTAACTTGTATTTAGTATCCCACTTAATTTCCTCCCCCAACCTCCCATCCCACTTAAACTCCTTGAGAGCAAGGAGTGTTTTATCTTTGTTTTTGTGACCCATGTGCCTTGTTCATTATAGGGACCTAATAATGAATGTGTCGAATCACATTGAATTGAATTGACACTGTAGAGTAATTCAGTGTCGTCATAGAGTTTTCCTAAAAGGAATATGTTTCCCCGAATAACTTGGAATTTAGTTACACTTCACTGGGCCGGCCCACTTTTATTATATTTGAGCAAAATTTCTATGCCTGGAATTGAGATTTTCCATAGGAAATCGATGTTCTTTGAACTATTACCGAGAGATTTATGTAATCTTAAACTTAATTTTCTTAGACCTGAAGCTGCTCTCTTTCAACTGTGTCCATACTTGGTACTTGGTTTGTTACAGATGCAGAGTTGGTCCACTGATTCCCATTTTTCAGGATTGCAATGGAGCAAAATACTGTAATTAAGACCTTACCTTAGCAGTTTCCCGAGAGAACTAGAAGAGTTTTTTATTGTGCCAAATGGAGTTAAGTGGAATAAACCCAGATTCATTATGGTTACATAAATATAACTTCGTGGCACACTAGGCAAGAATGAACAATCTAGAGAACTAATCAGAATGCTTATTATGTGATTAAGAGCATTATTGTTACATGGATTTAATAAGTGGGAGCACATTAAAATAAAAGGTACCTTTGGGCAGCAGCTTATGAAAATTCCTTTTCTCTTCACATGAAAAAAAGAATCATTTTTCCATTGCCACTATTTCATGGATAAGGAATATTATTTTTTGATCTCTCCTAAAAATTGAATTTTAGATGATGGGTTTGGTCACATGGACACAATAGCATAGAATGAACTTGATAGCTATTTGTTATGGGAATTGATGAGTAACTTTGCCCCTTACTCTATTATAACTATCTTTTTCAATTAAATAATTTTCAAATAAGCAAAAGATTGAATTATGAATTAGATGAGTTTTATATCATTGCTATGCTTTTTTTGGGCTAATGCTTATGATTTAATATGATATAGGGGATGAAAAGTCCCTTCCTTCAATGTAGATCAATAACTTGTCCATAATTTGTAGTCATAGAGCATTCTCTTAGGACAATGAGAAATTAAGTAACAGCTAGTATGTGTGAGGGGAAGAATTTGAAACCAGGTCTTCCTGACTCTAAGGCCATACCTTTTATCCACCGCTCCATGTTGCCCATTTTCATTATGACAATGTGGATAGAATAAAAATGGTCATTGTTGTTGTCAGAGCTGTTTCTATATATATTTAGTTCAACAGCATTTATTGAACGATTGTTATGTGCTTAGTGCTAGAGGCAAAGATAGAAATAAGACAAAATAATCCATGTCCTCAAACAACTTGCGTTCTACTGAGGGGGAAAATATGTGCAGAGATACATATAAAATGTATATCAACTAAACACGAAATAATTTTTCGGGGGAGGATTACTAACAACTGGGAGAATTAGATAAGATCTTTTGTAAGAAGGAATGCTTGAAAGGAGGGAGATATAGGTACCAAGAGGTAGAGGGGAGAAAGGACAGCATTCTAGACACGGGGAACAGTTTGTGTAGAGGGACAGAGAAAAATGAGGGAATATTGTTTATGGGGAAAAGTAAGTGGATCAATTTGTTGAGGGAAATACTGTGCAATCAGCCTGGAAAGATAGGCTGGGAGGCAGATTATGAAGGGCTTTAAATGCCAAATATATGAGTTTACATATGAAGAATAATTTCTATCCCCTAGGATTATTTGAGACAGGAGTCTGTGGGATTTGATGTCTTCCCTTCTGCCTTGCTTGAAATTCCCACTGCCTTTATTATTTCTCTAGGTTAGGGACAATAGGAGGATTTTCTTTTTGAAATTTGTCTTTGGCTTAAATTGTGTACCCATCTCTAATGTGCACATTTATGACCTTTTGTGTATAGAGCAGCTATTGTCTTTATGGGGACATCCCCTCTGCTCTCCCTTTGAGAAGAGATTTTTGTGGCTGTTGCTCTTATTTGGTCCCTGAATGATAAAGATGAAAGCAATCTGGGCTGGCATTAGAAAGGGGAGAGGCTGGCTGAAGAGGAAGAGTTGCTTGTGAAGGGATTGACATTTTGAGACATCTTGCCCTCGTTTTATTTTGATCTGCCCTGTTAATGACCCAGCTTGTTAATAGAAGTTGTGCTTAATCCTTCACTCGCTGGGGTAACTGTTCAGTCCCTAATAACACCAGTGACATTGATATGTATTCCTGATCAAGGGTTTCTAACAATGTTGTGCCTGCTTGACCTTATTATTCCTTTGATGCCAAAGACTCCTCATGTGCTCATTTTCATTTGATGATCTGCCCAGTCCCCTTGGGGCAGCCATGTGCATGACAGGTGTGTTTTTGATTGCTCTTCCAGTAGACGATGAGAGGAGTAGGTTGGAATCACCTGAAATTACAACTCCAAGTCCTAGACAGAGTGGTCCTATGTGGAGGTGTAGTAGCCACGATAGAGGAAGGAAGCACACCTGCACTGGGATCCGAGGCCTGGAAAAGTCCACCAGTTACTCTATAGGAAATGATAGTAGTTATTTGGTCACTCATGAATTAAAAATCAGAGGCATTCCATTTGACGGTTTGTTAAAGGCTTTATCCCAACAGACCTGTGCTAAATTCTTCCAATAACAGATATGAAGCATATCGTATGACTTATAAAGAAGGAAGAGTTTAAGGGAGTTTGTGAGACTAAAAAACTGTGATCCTCATGCAAGTAGTAAAATCTTCCCTGATACTGCTAGGGGGCAATGACTGACTATACTTCACAAATTCCTTTATTTAGTACAGCTTTCATTCAACTCATTTTGGTAAACATTTATTAGATACCTGTGCTGTGTAAGATATCGGGCTAGAGGCTGGGGATATGTTGTTTAAAAAAAATGACAAAAACTAGTCACTGCTCTTGAGGATTCTATGGGGAGATACTACACTTAACTGAGTCACTATGTAACACCAGGGCAATGAGGTGGCACAATGGATAGAATGCCAGGCCTGGAGTGGAGAAAACTCTATCTTTCTGAATTCAAATCTGGCCTCAGTTAGTTACTGGTTGTGTAATACTGGGCAAGTCACTTAATCCTGTTTCCCTCAGTTTCCTCATCCATAAAATGAACTGGGACAAGGGATGACAAACCTTTCTAGTATTTTTTGATAGAAAATCCCAAAATGGTCATGACACAACTGAAAATGATGGAACAATAATAACATGTAATGCCATCTTTGGACTCTTCCCCCAAGAAGTTGGGTCTTCAGGATGCAGCTACTAGACTTATAAGTTCTAGAAGTAACACTGTGGGACTCCTAACATTATGGTTCATGAGCCCTTAGCTTTGAGTTTCCTCTTAAAAATCCATCCAGAGATAACTAGCTTTTTTTAAACCCTTACTTTCTGTCTTAGAAAAGCAGTAAGGGCTAGGTAATTGGGGTTATTAAGCGACTTGCCCAAAGTTACAAAGTTGGGAAGTATCTGAGGTCAGATTTAACCCAAGACCTCCTATCTCCTGGCCTGACTATATCTACTGAGTCATCTAGCTGCCCCTCACAATTAGTTGGTTTTTTAAAAAAATCCTTACCTTTTGTCTAAGAATGAGCACTAGGTATGGGTCCTAAGGTAGAAGAGCAGTAAGAGCTAAACAATTGGGGTTATTAAGTGACTTGCTCAGGGTCATATAGCTAGGAAGTATCTGATGTCAGATTTGAACAGTAGAACTCCCATCTCTAGGTCTGGCTCTCTGTCTACTGAGCCATCTAACTGACTCTTGCAAGTAGCTTTTAGCAAAGGGACTTTGATAGGCAGGGTAAAAGCAATAACTGCAAAATATCCCCCTGCCCATTTTACTGGGGCACACTCTTGTGGCAGTACCCAGTGTCTGTGTTAAAAAGCAGGCACAAATCTCAAGTAAAAAGCTAATAAACCACACAAGCAAGATAGACATGTGATGCTCATGAATCTTGGCTCTACAGGATTTGAAAATCTAGTCTTCTCTTTTTTTTCCCCTCAGAAGCCTCATGCAGCTGCCCTTGGAAACAACATCTCTGCTGGGTGAGTTGTTTAGTTGAGTTCTTTTCCACAGCTCAATTCTTAGCTGATAGGTTGAACTCCCACTTGAGTCCATTCACAGATGTCTTCTCTGCTGCCAGGAGCCCCATTCCTTATATTCGCTTCCTCCCTAAAGTGACTATCTTTCTGTAACTTTGCCTGTCGGGAGTGTGAGGTGAGGGAGAATATTTCAGGCATGAGGGGTGGGGGACAATTTAGGTAAAGACACAGGAGATTGAATCTAAGTTTGGGGGACTGTGATTACATTAGTTTCTCTTGAACATTGCAGAAATGAAGGGGGCATGTGAAACAAGTCTAGAAAGTTGGACTGGTCCCAGACTGAGATTTTTAAATGACAAGTTAAGAATTTTGTATTATATCCTAGAGGCAATAGGGAATAGGCAATGTGAAGTTTCTTTTTTAATTTTTTTTTAAACCCTTGTACTTCGGTGTATTGTCTCATAGGTGGAAGATTGGTAAGGGTGGGCAATGGGGGTCAAGTGACTTGCCCAGGGTCACACAGCTGGGAAGTGGCTGAGGCCGGGTTTGAACCTAGGACCTCCTGTCTCTAGGCCTGACTCTCACTCCACTGAGCTACCCAGCTGCTCCCTGCAATGTGAAGTTTCTTGAGCAAAGGAGTGGCATGCTCAGACCTGGGTTTTAGGATTATTTTGGCAGCTGCATGGGGATGAATTAGAAAGAGAAGGAGAACAATTAGGAGTCTATTATAATAGTTCAGAACTGCATTCATTGTGGTTTAAGCCCCAGAATATTTCAGTGCCTCTTTAATGAAATTTATAACCACTCAACATAGATAGGTATAGACATATTTAATAATCCATAAAGGAAAAATCCAAATGGGTGAAAAATGTTTAATGTCCATGATAATACAAGTGAGTTAGTCTATCAGTAGATGTATTTGGGAGAAGCATTTTAGATGGACAATGAACTAAACCCTGAGCTATGTGTTATTTTATGTTACAGTTATCCTTAGTATATGTCCCCTAGTATATAACTCCATGAGGGCAGAAATCTTATTTTGTATAAACTTTACATGTTTTCCAAAGCCTCAGGGAGTTTTCTGCACAAAGAAGGTATTTAATAATTGATGATTACATTGAATTGAAGAAAAGGTGATGTCTCTTTCCTAGAATCCTATTTCCTTTACATTAGGATGATGTATCAGGCAACTATTAAACTTCAGGAAATGGTCCATTTCAGTAGCAAATTCCCATTCATCCAGTGGAAAAAGCACTTGCTCTGGAGTCAGGTCCTGGCTTCAAAACTTGCCTCTAATGCTTATACTTATGTTGCCTTGAACAAATCACTTAATCTTTTCTTGGTCTGTTTTTTCATCTGTAAAATTAAAGTATCGGACTAGAGGGCTTTTTAACTAGGTCCCTTCCGGCTCAAGATTTATATTCCTGCTTATTTTTGGCTTCTTGGGATCCTAAAGGAAGTCAGGGATTAAACTCATTGGGCAAGAGCTTTTGGAATATGATGATTACTTGGTGAATCTCAGATTCCTACATTCTTTTTTTTTTTGATGAAAATATCCATTTTAATCTATGCATTTGGCATGCTATAATTAATGACATAGAAAACATTCAAATAAAAATCATAGAATGAAATAGAGTGCATTTCTCTAAAGCATATGATTGAATACATGAGCTTCCTCCCAGAGTAAAGACTGATTGGTGTGCACATTTTTTCCAATCTACTTCTTTGCCATAGGTACAACTGCATTGGACTTCAGAAAGGAGAGTTCATCTTCCTCCTTCCTTCTTTTTTTTAAACATTTATTAATATTTATTTTTTAGAAAAGTTAACATGGTTACATAATTCATGCTCTTACTTTCCCCTTCACCCCCCGAGCTTCCTCCCACCCCCACCATGGCTGATGCATATTTTCACTGGTTTTAACGTGTGTCATTGATCAAGACCTATTTCCAAATTGTTGATAGTTGCATGGGTGTGGTAGTTTCGAGTCTACATCCCCAATCATGTCTGCGTCAACCCATGTTGTTTTTCTTCTGTTTCCACTCCTGTAGTTCTTCCTCTGAATGTGGGTAGCGTTTTTTTTACCATAAATCCCTCAGAGCTGTCCTGTGTCATTGCATTGCTGCTAGTATAGAAGTCCATTACATTCGATTTTACCACAGTGTATTGGTCTCTGTGTACAATGTTCTTCTGTGTACAATAGTATTCCATCACCAGCATATACCACAATTTGTTCAGCTATTCCCCAATTGAAGGGCATATCCTCATTTTCCAGTTTTTTGCCACCACAAAAAGCATGGCTATAAATATTTTCGTACAAGTCTGTTTATCTATGATTTCTTTGGGGTACAAACCCAACAATGGTATGGCTGGATCAAAGGGCAGGCATTCTTTTATAGCCCTTTGAGCATAGTTCAAATTCCTACATTCTAAATTTTATTGAAATGATTCTCACTTTTATTTTATTCTGATTTGAGTCTTACTTGAAAGAAGAAATCCTATCCATGAGCTGATGGTACTTGTCAATATGGTCAAAGGACATTTGTAGTAGAATAATTCTTTGTATGGCTTATGGTACTTACTCATCTATTTTTCTTCTTCCTGCATTATGATAAGAAAATCAAGAAAATATTTCCATTTTATATTCATTTCATTTTGCCCATCTCTGTGTTCTCCTACTCCTTTTTCCCCTCAGCATTTTCTGCTATTATCATAAGCCAGCTTGGTACATTGTAAAGTCATGTATAAATCTGAGATGTTATTATTATTCTCTAAGCATAATGCACCCTATTCTTATCAGGACAGATAAAGGGTTATTGAAGAACAGCCGGCTACTTGTCACTGTATTCTGGCAGGAATCAAGAAAAAAGTAGAGCTATTCAGTTCTCACTCTACTAAATTATGTTTCATATCTGCCCTTCTTTTTCCTGTTTCTTCCTAGGTTTCTTCAGTTGAGGATCAGGTGCTGTCAATATTCAGGGTACCTCCAACTCAGAGGAAAGATATTAGTAGCCAGCTAGGTCTCTGTAGCATCTTCCAGGTCCTTTTTTTTTTTTTTTTAAAGAAATCACAGGTACTTAACTTGAAATATTAAAGGAAAAAATTCCTAATAACTCTTTTCATCTGGTCACTTTTATTCCTGTTACAGATCATCAGTAGTCTCTAAGACTATTCTAAGCAGAAACATATTTCCAAATAAAGAAAAAAAATCTCTTAAAATCCATTTATCTTTATATTAAGTTAAAATTATGGCAGGTAGAATCATTGTTCTTTTAAAAAACTTATAATACAATTTATTCTTACATCTCTCACCCCCTCCCTCCTCTCCTTTCATCACAGAAAGCAGCACTTGACAAAGAGATATGTATAGATAAATTACGTCTTTCATGTTTCTATTTATCAGTTCTTTCTCTGGATGTGGACATTCAGAAGTCATTCTTCAAATATTATTTCTGTAGCTGAATATAATTTTCTCTTAGTTTTACTCATTTCACTCTTTATTATTTTGTGTAGGTCTTTACAAATCAAAATAAAAATAACCTGCTCATCATTTCTTATGGTATAGTAGTTTTCCATCACAATCATATACCACAATTTGTTCAGTCATTCCCCAGTTGATGGACATCCCCTCAATTTTCAATTCTTTGCCACCACAAAGAGAGCTGCTATAAATATTTGGAAACATATAGGTTCTTTTTCTTTTTCTCTGATCTCCTTGGGAAACAGCTGGGTCTAAGGGTATACACAGTTCTTTTTGTTGTTTTTTTTGAACTCTGGGCATAATTCCAAGTTACTTTCCAAAATGGTTGGATCAGTTCACCAGTTCCACCAGCAAGAATCATTATTCTTTAGTAAAGTGGGGAACAACTGTCTCAAAGATTAATGAAGAAGATTGCAAGTGACCACAGACCAGGACCCAGATGTTACATTCAATTCAATTCAATAAATACATATTTAGTAAGTCGCTGAGATAGGTTTTGCATAATTTCCCTTTGCTCTTCCAATTTAGATGAAAATGTAATTAAAAATGTGTATGTACATGCATTTATAGGGAAACGTGAGAAAATAGAGCATGCCTTCTCTTGATTTCCAAACATTGCACTTTTGAACCCCAATGGGCAGCCCAATCTTACCCAATTCTAGCCCTCCCACTTTTTGTGGCATCTCAGCTGTGAAAGGCAACATCCATCCATTTGGGGCTACTAACTCAGGGAAGGACAAGCAACCATACTGCTTACTCTAGTATTTTCTGTAAGGATGTTTAAAATGATAGCTGCCACAGCCTCAGAGAATTGGGGGCAGGGGCAAGTGAAAGAAGTAGGCACAAGAAAGAAAAACTGTAACTATACAATTAATAATAATGGTGAAAGATGATCTCGGGATAAAAAAAAAGCTTCTGTGTTTCCTATTAAACTTCTTTGCCATGTGGGATCTTTTTATAACTTTGGACTTTTCTCTGTTGCTAACAATAAATAGCTGACATTTGTGCTATAAAGTACATAAAGCACTTTATTATCTCATTTAATTTCCATAGTGATCCTGTGAGGAAAGTGCTATGATTAGTCTCTTTTCAAGGGGAAGAAATTGAGGCTAAGAGATATTAAATAACATGTTCAGAGGGGAACAGAACAAGCATTTATTTAGTATTCCAGGCACTGCCCTAAGCACCTTATAAGTAATATATGATTTGAAGCTTGATGTCTTATGGAACTATTAGCTTCCATTTGGCCAATGGTATTTTGTTTTTTAAAAACTTTTACCCTCTGTCTTCACATTGATACTACATATCTGTTCCAAGGCTAGGCAACTGGGGTCTAGTGACTTGTCCAGAATCACCCAGCCAGGAAGAATCTGAGGCCAGATTTGAATGCAGGTCTAGCTCTCTGTCCATTGAACCATCTAGCTGCCCCTGGCATCCTTGATGTTAACCAGTCCCCTGAAAACATGCCAGGGGAGCCACGTCTTTCAGCTACAATGGATCCACCCCAACTCCATGTCCTGAGTTTGGCAAATTAGTCATTTAATTTTTGACAAATTGGCCACTTAATTAAGGCTATCACTGGGTACTCATTCTTTTCTCCTTTTCTTTATCTCTTGCCACTCAAATGCCTTCTGCTATTTTCTTCTCCTTTACCTCATTTCCCTTGAAGTGGCCTTACTCTTTACCAATGCTAACCTCTCTACTTGGTCAAGGGATCCCATCTCACCCTGTCTCCTCCAACAGACTGCTGCCTCTGTCATCCCCACTCTTTCACTTATTTTTAATTTCTACCTTTCTCCAGCTCATTTCCCCACTGCCTACAAATGTGCCCAGCTCTCCCCTATCCTGAAAAAAACCCTCACTTGAATCTTCTACCCCCCCATACCCCCCTTTAAGTCTAGTACTATAATCTCTTCTGTCCTCTGTTGCTAAACTCCTGGAAAGGGTCATCTATGATAAATACTTCCACTTTCTCTCCTCTTACCCCCTCTTAAAAAAAATACAAACACCTTACTTTCTGTCTTAGAATGGATACTGTTGTAAAGGCTAAGCAATTGGGGTTAAGTGACTTCCCCAGAGTCACACAGTGAAGAAGTGTCCAAGGCCAGAAGTGAATTCTCTTCTCTTAAAACCCCTTATAATCTGATTTACAATCCACTGAAACTGCTCTCTCCAATGTTACTAATGATGTCTTAGTTACCAAACCAATGGCCTTTTCTTAGTCCTCATCCTTCTTGATCCATCCTCTGTAGCTTTTGATACTGTTGATCACCTTCTCCTCCTTGATACCCTCTTCTTTCTAGGTTTTCAGGACCTCGCTTCCTCCTGGTTCTTCCTTTTCTGTCTCCTTTGCCGGATCCAACTCCAGAATGTCTTCTAATCCCTCTAGGTTCTGTCCTTGGCCCTCTTCTTTTCTCCCTCTATCTGCTTCATTTGGTTTCACCCCCATAAGCTAAATTGCCAACTCTGTGCTGATGATTCCATTATTTACCTTTTTCACTCAAATTTCTCAACTGACCTCCAATCTCACATCCACAATCCCTTATAGACATTTTAAATGGAATATCTCACTTATATGGGATGTCCCATAGATATCTTAAACTAATTATGTCTAAAACAGAAATCTTTTTCCCTAAGCCTTTCCCACCTTCTACCTCCCCTATTACTGCTTGCAACCTAGGATTGATCTGGAATTCCTCTTTGTTTCTCAAACCCAAACATCCTCTCGTATCAGCCTTGTTGGCAAGATTTTTCAACCTTAACTTTGTAACATCTCTCAAATATACCCTCTTTTCTCTTCTGACACCACCATCACTCTGGTGTAGGTCCTCAGTATCTTAGAACTGGACACTTTTAGTAGCCTGGTGATGGGTCTGCCTGCCTCAAATCTCTTCCCAGTCAAATTCATCCTCCATTTAGCCACTAACATGATTTTCCTAAAGTACAGTTTATTCCTCTTACTCAATAAACTCCAATAGCTCCCAATTGCCTCTCGGAATAAACACAAGATGCTCTGTTTGGCATTCAAAGCCTTTTTACATAACATTTTCCTATGACACTTTCATAATCCAGTCCCTTCCTACCTTTCTAGTCCTCTTATACCTTACTCCCCAAAACATACTCTACCTTGTGGCTGTTCCACAAAGAGGACATTCAGTCTCCTGGCTCTAGGCATTTTCCCTCACTGTTCTCCATTCCAGGCATGCTCTCCCTCCTCCAGTCTGACTACTGACCTCTCTGGCTTCCTTTAAGTTCCAACTAAACTCATCTACAGAAAAGCCTTCTCCAATCCTTTTTGATTCCGGTGCCTTCCTTTTGTAAATTATTTTGTATTTACTTCTGTATATGACTTGTTTGTACCTATGTGTTTGCCTGCTGTCTCCCCCATTAGATTATAAACTCCTTGAGGTTAAAGTCTGTCCTTTGCCCTTTTTTTTGTATCCAGTCACACAGAATCTAGCACATGATAAACATTTAATAAGAATTTATTGATTAACTGATTTTTACCTACAAACAAATGTAAATTATGTGATGGCGTGAGACCAGTAATTGATCCTCATCACAACCATTTCTCCTGTTGCTTTTAAAAAACAAACAGATCTTTGCTGCGAGGGTTGGGCAATACCTTGGCTCAACAGGAATGATTACTTGCTCTATCCATATCTATCATATTCCAATGTCTCACTTGATCACAATTCAGTTTTATATCCCAAGATTACAATTATTCATTCTTATAGTTGTACTTATTTTCATGCTTCTTAATGGGTTTTCCTTTTCTTTCAACCTTCTATGCAGTTTTCACTATACTTTATGTTTCACATTTGCTTCTGAGGCATGTGATTAAGTGCATGTATTCACAATACTGCAACGTGAATTAAAAAAGACTATACAGAAATCTAGATTTATGAAATTCTGCTTTTTAGTCCATTTCCATTCATAATATTTCCTGGCTGACACAAGTCCTTCTTCAGCTTGATTTTGCTCATTTTTTCCCCTACTCTTCCCTTGCATGCCTGACTTGCCTATTAACCCTATTTCAATTAGTTCAGAAATCAAGGGAGAGCAGTTGTAATTGTCCCCCTCCAATGACTTGCCTCCTGCCTGCATTACTCACTCCACTGGCTCTTGGTCAAGCAGGGCATTGAGTCGAAGCTTTCCAGGGACTGACCCTGTCTTACCGTATTTGACAGATTCTTTTGGTCACTGACATTCTATCACCTTACCTGCTGTTTGCAGTCAGAAGGCCTTTTATGTTTGTCCCTGCATTTGATTGAGATCTCCCGGGTTTTCAGCATCCTCTGTGGTCTCTTCCTCCCTAATGGAACACTCTTCATCAAACATACCTGCAATGATTGACCTCAACAAACTTAAATCTCCCTTCAAAGTGCATTTGTTTCCTCTGGCTATTCTTTCTCTGATGCAGTAGATTGTTTATGGACAAGATGTTGTTCCTACTTTATTGGTACAGGGCTTTCAGCCACTCGCTGTAGAAAGGTTTGCTTTTAAAATAAGCATAATGATAAAGGCAGGCGCCTGCATGGTTTCATCATAAATTTTTATTATTTTTTCATTTGATGAAATAAAATACTTTAAACATATTTTGAGTGATTGCAATTGCTAGAAATGCTCTGCAGGGCTCTCTGTTTTAGAAATATGGGAAAGTCTACTTCAGGTATAGTAGTAACACTGAGAATGTTTGCCATTTTGAATTTTTAGAGAAAAAGTTTCAAAATGAGGAAACTGAGCTGTTTTTTCCTAAAGCACTCACTCTGAGTGAGATGCACATTAAAATAAGCACAAGTCTGAGAAGACAGAGAAAAGATCACTGATGAGTTAGCTGGCTGGCATAGTGGGGAGAGCACTGGGACTAGAGTTAGCAAAACAGGGGTTTGATTCCCTCCTCAGACCCTTATTAACTGTTTTGTTCTGGGCAAACTGTTTGACTTGCTATCTGACTCAGTTTCCTCACATGTAAAATGAGGATAATCATAGCATCTCTCACCCAGAGTTGCTGTGAGGATCAACTGAGATGTTAGAAAATGCTTAGCACAGTGCCTGGCACATATTAGGTGTCTGATAAATGTTTCTTTCTTTCTTTCCTTATATACATTAATCCTTAACTGATTCAATACTGTTCTTAACATGAGTCCACTGGTTTAGTAAGAATTTCTGGACCACAACTTTCTGAATCATGTAATCTGTAAAATATGAATTTATGAAGGCTTTACTACTTGAGGGATTCATGATTTCATTGACATAGGAACACCTGTCATTCAAATTAATTCAAATGGCAACTCCTTCAACATCACATTATGCCAGAAGTTTTTATAAATTGCCATGTTGAGAAAAATCTATCTCCTGGTGGCCATCTTAGGGGAGGATGCTCTGTTCTTAGTTGGGCTGGTCCTCGGAGGAAAGTCTTTCATTAGACCCATACTCAAACCCTTTTCAGTTTGGTATGACCTGTGGAGTTTCAAGCCTTGGAGAACTCAGGGCCAGCTCCAGATTACTTTAAGGAATAATAGTAGGATTTGAGCTAAGGTTCTTCCAAATGCTGATGAGAAATGCTAAGAAATGAACATGACAGTTTAAGACTTAGAATTATAGACTGAAAACTGGAAAGGACATAAAGGTAATCTAATCCAGTCTCCATATTGATTTTAAATTTTATTTATTCATTTTTAAGCCTTTACCTTTTATCTTGGAATCAATTCTAAGTATTAATTCCAAGGCAGGAGAGTGGTAAGGGCTAGGCAATGGGGGTCAAGTGACTTGCCAAGGGTCACATGGCTAAGAAGTGTCTGAGGCCAGATTTGAGCCCAGTACCTCTGGTCTCTAGGTCTGACTCTCAATCCACTGAGCCACCTAGCTGCCCTCAGTTTTATTTATTTTTAATGAATAAAAATTAGTTTTCTTTCTCATATCCTCTACTCCACTGAGGAAAAAACCCCAAAAAAACCCCTCTTGCAACAAATTGTTTGTTGGTTGGATTTTGTACTTGAAGAAAATGATACCACTATGTCAGGGTCAATGTAAAATGTGTCCCTCTGTGACTGATCAGACCAATATGAGCTTAGAAGTATTTTCTCTAGGTTGGGCTCAAATCTGGCCTCAGTGTTTTTACCCTGAAGGAAACCAAGGAAGTTACACAGAGAGATGCACATAGCACAGAACATGTACAGGAGGCCAGGCTGATAGATGATACAGTCAAACAAAAATGACCTTTGGTTCTATATTTCATGTAATGAGGCCAAGATATTCTTTGCTGTTTGGTTCAGTTGTTTCAGTTGTATCTGACTCTTCATGATCCCGTTTGGAATTTTCTTGGTAAAGATACTGGAGTGGTTTATCATTTCCTTCTTCAGTTTATTTATAGATGAGGAAGCTGAGGCAATCAAGGTTAAATGTTTTATGCAAGGTCACACAGCCAGTAAGTGTCTCGGGCTGGATCTGAATTCAGGAGAATCATTCTTCTAACTTCAGACTCAGCACGCTATCCATTGTGCCCCTTAGCTGCCCCATAAGATGCTCCCTATTTGTCTATTAATATCGACATCATCATTTGTGGCATGGGTTATAAACTCCCCTCGATTTTAAACATGAAGTGGACTAGAGAATAGAAATGAGTCTTTTGTATCAATAACTTACCTACTTTACTATACCAACTCCCAAGAGACACCCTTACCATCTAATTTTTAGACATTTGTTTATTTATTAATTTTGTTTATTTATTTAGTGAGAAGAAGGTCTGTGATCCAAACTCTTGGCTTCTGTGAAGCCACTGTGAGAGGTATGAGGACAGTTATGTGAAGGGGATACATTTAAGTGTTCATCTGTGAATTCAATGGCAGTAATCTTAGGCTATTTGCATGAACATCAAATAGGGAAGTCAAAGGTGAAAGCGATGGTGTTATAAACTGGTCACATCTCACTGACCAAGGTCAAGTTAGGGCAACAGAGTCTTGAAGCATTTTCATTTTAACAGTTATAGGTGTTACTGATAACATGAAATGATGCCTTTTCTTTTTTTAAAAAAATCCCCATTTTTATCCAAAAACAATCTTTTATATAAATGAAGATAATCGCTGAAATCATAACCTCTTTGTGTCTAAAATATTTGGAATCAAGTCAGAAGGTACAGCTTGCATTTGCTTGCTTTCTTCATTATTGACTCACTCTTGCCAAGCTTATTTATTTATCTTTTAATTGCTGGATACTCTAGGAAGAGAGTGTCTGTTGTTGCTGCTAACCTTAATAATAGGCTTAGTAATGCTTTCTCAGACTATTTAAAAATATATTTTCAATGTTATAGTAGCTCTTATTGTTCCTATTCTAATTGCAAGAACAGGTTGGGTCTCCAAGTCCTGGTTTTGCTTTACATTCTTTATTATGGTGTAGTGGTGGCACAGGGTTCTTAAGGGTGATGCCAGGGAATCAGTAGCTCTGGCAGGTTCTATCAAGCTGGAACAGCTTGAGATTGAGTTATAAAAAGGAGTGTCAGGCTGAGTTTAGAGAAGTTCATTACCAGGTTGGCTACAAAGGGCTTAACTTTTTGGCCATAGCAATACTGGAAGATCTCCTGGACTATAGACAAGCTGTGACCTATGTCAGTAGAAGGGGCATCTAGCCAAATGAAATCTGAACTATGATGGAGATGCTTTTAATATGATTAATTTGATGATGATTAATTATTATTATCATATATTTTCATGATGGGAGGGGAGAAGCTGGGGGATAGTTGTTCTTTTGAATCTGAATAATCAATGCTTGTGACACTTGAATCAAGCCAGATGCACTTTCAGTTTTATCAGATTTTCCATGACCATGGCCTTAACATATCTGGAACCACTGTGCTCACCCAAATTCATTTACTTCCCACAATGGTGACTTCACCAGGCCGAAAATGGGCTATTTTTGGACTGGTGTGTTAGTGTATAATAGATAACTATAATAAGGGGGTGATGTGGCTGATAACAGGGGATCCTTTGTAGCTCTTGGGGATTGAGAATGTGTAATATAAGGGAAAGAGTTGAATAGTGGGATATCTTAGAAAGGAAGTATATAGCTATACAGCCAGGACTGGATCTAGTATTTTGGGTCAAGCTGAATTAATGCAACAGTCTTCATCCCCAGAGTTATGCTGGATGACATATGCAATAATTTGTTGTTCAGTCATTTTTCAATTGCATCCAACTCTTCATGAACCCATACGGTTTTCTTGGCAAAGAAACTGGAGTGGTTTACCATTACATTCTTCAGTTCGTTTTACAGATGAGGAAACTGAGGCAAATAGGGTTAAGTGATTTTCCTGGAGTCACACAGCTAGTATGTGTCTGAG
The DNA here is from genome assembly GCF_016433145.1 of Gracilinanus agilis. Taxonomy (NCBI): domain Eukaryota; kingdom Metazoa; phylum Chordata; class Mammalia; order Didelphimorphia; family Didelphidae; genus Gracilinanus; species Gracilinanus agilis. The sequence goes on from NC_058130.1 coordinate 427,205,583, forward strand.
GCTAAATTTGAACTCAAGTCCCTCTGATTCCAGGCCTGGCACTCTACTGCACCAGGCACAAATCAAGAGAAGTAGCATATAGATGAGCAACAGAAAGCATGCTGATTTTGGGAATGAGAGAACCTGGATTGAGTCCTGGTTCTACTATTTATTGCTATTTACTTTATTTTGGACCTCAGATACCTCATCTGTTAAAATGAGGGGACTGGGCACATAATCTCTAAGGTCTTTTTGGCTCTTTATTTAGCAACAAACCAATGACAGAGTTATGCGGCCAAAGTCAGGATATGTTTAGGCTAGAAAAAGCCTTAGATAGCATTGAGTATAATCTCTTTCATTTTACTTTGAGGAAATTGGGAGAAGAGACTGAAATTCAAAAGACTAGATGGCAGCAATGTTTCAGACTATACCTGCCAGGGTGGGAATGAGTAATCTTTGCTTGGATAGCAACGGGAACAAGTATAACTTGGATGATGTTTAAGGGTAGTAGAAATAGACAATGTGGTGCAATTTTGCCTTGATATAAATGTGATCCTGGTTTCGTTAGAACACTTAAATGTATATATATGACTGATCAAGGTGGCAAAATTGGTTAGATCACAGTTCAGAAGCTTCTCCCCTAGCTGAGTGGAACAAATGTTGCTTGTTCTTTCCAAAGTATTAAGGTTGGTTAGACATCCCCACACCCTTGGGATTTCTTTAGGGAAATGGTCACATATTAACTTCTGAAATACTGTCACTCACAGTCCCTTGGAATCTATCAAGAATACCTGTGTACCAGATGAAATCATATTACAGTAGGACCTTGTTTTATGCAACCAATACATTCCAAGACCCTCTGCATAAGTAGAAAATTACTTAGTAATCATTTTTTATGTGAATATACCTAGGCACTTTACAGCTTTTCTTGGGCTTATCAGAACTACTTGCATCACTACTCGTGTACTTTGGGGCCATTATTAATAACTAAATAGTGTTAATGTAACAAAGAAAAGCACTGCTCTGATGTAGACATGACTTGTTACAAGTGAGAACTGCAGACAAAGACTGATACCAGGAGCTAATGTTTGGCACAAAACAATGTAACGATTTTCACTAACATTCTTACTATGACTGGGCTAACTGCTTCTTTTGTGTGCCATATGGGAAAATGGTGCCAACTTAGTGTAGAATTAAAAAATTTTACGTTGTCTATTTTTCTGTCTTTATTTATTTATTTTTTCTATCATCAGCTGGGTATATCTGAATTCTGTGTGTTGAGTTCTCATAAAATAAGATCCTACTCTATGTGCTTTTCAGCTTCCCCCTCCCTCCCAGCAGGTATAGTAATTCGCTATTGAAAACTATGAAGCAAAAGTAAACATAAGGGGGCAGCTAGGTAGCTCAGTGGATTGAGAGCCAGGCCTAGAGATAGGAGGTGGTCCTGAGTTCAAATTTGATCTCTGTCACTTCCTACCTGTGTGAACCTGGGAAAGTCACTTAAACCCCATTGCCTAGCCCTAACTGCTTTTCTGCCTTGGAACCAATACATAGTACTGATTCTAAGACAAAAGATCAGAGTTTAAAAAAAATTTAAGTAAACCTGATAGTTGGAGTTGCCCTAAATGTTTGTGCAAGGCAGACCTTCAAGAAATCTAGTCCTTAAATAACATCTCCATCTCCACTACTTGAAAGCACTCTCTCCCTTCACTTGGCCTGATTTAGATGTCTCTCCTTCCACGAAGCCTTCCCTGATCTCCTCTATTGATATCAGTTAGTTCCCTGAGATGCTTCTGCCCTCTTCCCCAAATTTATCTTGCATACATTTTGTATATATTTATGTATGTATATGTTGCAATCCCTCCCCAAAAAGGAGTGCTTCTTGAAGGCAAGAACACTTTTGAACATTGTAGCTTCAGTGCCAAGCACAAGTGCTGGCACATAGTAGGAGCTTAATAAATGTTTTTTGATGGATTGATTGAATCATTTCAACTTTTTCATATCATTTTTTTCTGGATCTCTCCTTGGAGCTTAGTATATCTTTGTTTTTGTGTACATATCATCTTCCTCATTACATTTTATATTCCTCAAGGGCATCATTGTATTTTATCTTTGTATCGTCAATGCTTTGTATATTTAATTATTAATTATTTCATTTAATTTGTGTTGAATTGTTCTGCTCAGTTAGACTGAAATGGTGTGATAATGCATAACCCTCAAGGCAATCTTAAATAGAAGACTTCTCTTCCAGTTTTTATTGGTTTCCTTGAAAAACTTTTTAGTGCCACTCTAGAGGGAGGGTGAGGACAGGATTTCTTCAATCCAAAATCAGTACCCATTATGGTAGGTTAGAAAGAGCAATTAATCGATTAAATAGGAGTCAAGAAATTGAGGTTCTAGTCCAACTTCTATTATTCTATAATTATGTGACCTTGGACAGGTCACTTGATCTCTATAGGACTCACTTTTCCTCCCCTTTAAAATGAAGAGATTGGACTAGATTATAAATTATTCAATTCAACTGAACACATATTTGTTAAACGCCTGCAGTGCAAGGCATTGTTGGAATACCAAAATGCAAAATAACATAATCCCTGTCCTCAAGGAGCATACAAACTAATAGATATATAAATGTATATGAATAAACGTGATACAGAGTAGAACATGATTAAAAAAAGAATTTTAGAAAAATGTGAGAAACTTTGAAAACTGAGAGATGGCTTTCAGATAGGAGATCAGGGCAGAGTTCATAGAGAAAATGACACTTGAGATGGCACTTGAAGGAAGATAAGGATTAACTGGAACCAAAGTAGTTATCCATTAAATGGGGAATGACTGAAAAAATTATGGCATATAATTGTAATGTAGTCTCTTTCAGGTATTTTCCTTTTTTTTTTTTAACCCTTAACTTCTGTGTATTGGCTCCTAGGTGGAAGAGTGGTAAGGGTGGGCAATGGGGGTCAAGTGACTTGCCCAGGGTCACACAGCTGGGAAGTGTCTGAGGCCGGATTTGAACCTAGGACCTCCCATCTCTAGGCCTGACTCTCAATCCACTGAGCTACCCAGCTGCCCTTATGTATTTTCCTTTATATTTCCTTCAGACTTGAAGGGGTCTGGGGTAGCTAGGTAGATAGAAAGCCAGGCCTAGAGTCAGGAGGATGTGGGTTCAAATATGACCTCAGATGCTTCCTAGCTGTGTGTCCCTGGACAAGTCACTTAACTATTTCCCTAGCCCTTTGTCTTTCTGTCTCAGAACTGTTAACTAAGACAGAAAGTAAGAGTTAAAAAAAAAAAAACAAAACAACCCAACACTTTTAGAGATGTTTTAGTTTACCTCCTCTAGTCCTAAACTTAGAATTAATTCAGTTCAATTCAATCAACTAACATTCTTTAAGAGTTTACTGTGTAGAAAGCCAAAAATAGATGAGTATGCAAGATAGCTAGGCCTTGAGAATAGCGGTTAGAAAGAGGAATTCAAATCCAGTGTCAGGCACTTAGTGTGTGACCCTGGGCAAGTCTATTAATCTTGTTTGCCTCATTTTCTTCATCTGCAAAATAATCTGAAGAAGAAAATGGCAAACCATTCCAGTACTGTTGCTAAGAAAACCCCAAATGGGATCATGAAGAGTTGGACATGACTGAAATGACTCAACAACACCAGACATACAAAAACAAAATAAAAAGCATCTTTTTTCCATTAAGGAGCTTACATTCTACTAATTTACTCTATTATACTCACTCTGTTCCAGGTTTATTTTCACTATCATCCAAGGCTGCTATTTTTCCTAATTTCTTTGATCATTGGGGAATTAAGATCCTTTTCCCTCTGGGTCTCTTGTCTTCAAATCTAAACCACTCACCTCAAAGTCACCAAGTCCCAACTCAGTGATATTTCATTCCTCTGTCTATAGTAATTTCTTGAAAAGGCCGCCTTTGTATTAGAATAAGCCTGCAATCAACTCACTTTTGGGGGTGGAATAAAATAGTGTGTGCATTATTCTGAGAAATTTACTAGTTGACTTTGGGGAATGAAGACAGTCAGACTATGTTCTATAACATTTTAAGTTTGAACATATATATATACATACACACACACACACACACAAATATTCTAACATAGATCTGAAATGAAAAGCTTGGGCCTAGGCCAGCTCTCTGACTTAGGGACCTATTTGCAGTATACACACACACACACACACACACACACACACACACACACACACATACATACAGATGTGCATATATATGTACACATAAATATAAATATATGTATACACATATACATACATATATATAGTCATCTAGCTAGTATATAGCATAGGTCTATCTATCCATAGATATCTATATCATCTCTATCACTTACCTCTCTATAGAGAGAGACTCAAGTTAGACTTGAAGAATAAAATTCATCCTAGTTTGCCAACTTTAGGCAACTTATGGGAGCCAGGAGCAACATCCAGGAAATTATTGTTGATAAAACTGTTGGGTGAACTGCACACTTTTCTAGATAAAGACATTGAAATCATCTTGGAGGGAGGTAAGGGGAACAGAGAGTATTTTGGCTCTGTCTCATATCCTAACTAATATAGGTAGTTCAATAAAATAGAGCTAGGGACAAGTGTGATTATTCAAATCTAACTTGAGTCTCTCTCTCTTTTCCTCCTTCTCTCTCTCTCTCTCTCTCTCTCTCTCTCTCTCTCTCTCTCTCTCTCTCTCCCTTTCTCCATACACACATATATGTGTATACATATTCATGTATACACAGACACACACACATATTCTGGAAAGAAGTCCTCAATACAGTCAGACGTCTGGTCAGTGCCTTAGTCTTCCCGTTCCAGGTCTGTGTTAGAATGTATTTGTGAACAGATGTTCACACTTCAATTGACGCATCACATAGTCTGACTATCTGTCCTCACGCCCCAAAGTCACCTAATAGATTTCTCGGAATAATGCATGCAAAACTTTAATTACAATAGTTGGCCTTTTATGCTTCCCCTCCTCCACCTTAAAGCTTCATTCATTATGCAGGGCTCAGGACTCTTCTTACGGCATAAACACAACAAGATGTCTTGACTTCAGACAGACAGGAGATTATTTTTCCTCTCCCAGGTTGTAGGTCTTTTGGGTTGTCACTAGTAGGCCCTCTCAATGCACTGATTTCTACTCATTAAAGCGCTAGTTTACCCACCTTGCAATGCCTCTGCACTGTGTCAGAGACACTTATTTGTTCTCCAACCATCAGAGGGTATTAAAATTAACAGCAGTCATCACACGAGAGGAGAGGAGCGACTGGCCTCAGACACTCAGATAGTTATACACTCACAGCAGGAAACTTGCAATCAAATTCTAACAAAAGGTCACATTTGCAATAAGTAAAAAGGAAATGTAGGTAATTGGTTATGGAGTCAGCTAATACCTTTGCAGGCCCTGAAAGGCAATCTGATGGACTTGAAACCTTTTTGTTCAGGTAATTAAAAAATGAGATTTCATTATATCATTAAAAACGAGCATTAGGTATTTTCTTGAACACCAAGCTGTCGTGACTGCAAAGGAAAACAAAATCCAGTAAGGCATACATAGCCTTTATGATTTGTTAGTAAATGGCTTACAAACGAAACAAACGGGTGTCGGAAACAAAGAAGGGAGTAGGATGGATGGCTGAATAGGAAGAAACATCTGCAGATCTTGCCTTCTCCTTAAAATCCACTTTAGGAACTGGAAGGTAGTGGAGTGGAATGGCTAAGACCAGTTAGAAATGTCCAGGAATCCTCAATGCTTAGTACGTGATTTCTGATGAAATCGAGGTTTAGAAAATGATGAAATCGGAATGGAAGATAGAGGAGCAGTCATTAGCTGTATTTTACAAGAGGAATCTTGAGGAATTATTCTGGGAAAAGGACAGAAGGAATAAAAGTTAGTCGGTTAAGATGAAGCACCTCATCCTTGTCCAGAACAAAGCATTATTGAGAGCAGTGTCTATTTTTTAAATGTTTGATCGAAAGAGAGTAATGATATGCACAAGTTAGTTTTTCAGAGTCAGGCTTGGCTGCAGCTGACAGGGTTTAAAGATGATGTCACTGAATTTATGTTTTCATGACAGGTTCCCTAGAAAACAAAGAATAAAAACTTTTTGTCACGGAATTTCATCTTAGACACTTAGCCATGCATTGAATGGACCCCGCCCCCCATCACTTTCTATCATAAAAGACTTAGTCTATTTAAAAATCAAATAATGAAATCTGTTATTAACCAAGCTTTTAGTTTTTTATGATATTCCTTTCTATTTTTTCCCTTCCAGCCATGAGATATTTGATGATAGTTCATTCATATCACCTTTTAAAATCTTCCTCCAACCCCGTATCTTAGTATGTGCTTTTCTTTTTTTTTTTATTATTGTTAATAGTCCTAAAATATCTTGTATTTCATAAATATATTGTCTGTAAATGAGAAACAAAAATGCAACCAGCATTTTTGTAATGTTCAGAGTTACAGTAGCAACCAGCCATCGGTGTGCCCTTTGTGTTTGGAAAGTTCCATTCCAATCAGAACTTCGGCTTTTAGAGTTGCCACAGGCTACTTACTGCTCATCGTGAATAGGCATGTTGTATGTTACCCCAAAGAAATGAGACCGCATTTCCTGCAAGAGATTAACCCTCATCAAAGGTTCTAATGCCTTCCAAAGCTAGGACATTTTTGGTACGAAATATGTAGCTTTCATATCAAAGCCATAGAGAAAGGAAGCAATATGGTTCAATTGTTTTCAAATGATTATCTTTTGTACCTATCAAAATGTCACAAGAAGTTAGCTTGTGAACAATTGTAAACTGTCTAGATGTAAGGAAAATTAGAAAACAGCACTATAAAGGTAATCTCTTTTTAATATGGTTTCTTCAAGAAAATTAGTCCCCTTAAAAAAAAAAAAGAAAGATGTCAAGGAAAATGCTAAATTTGGTCACTTCACAAGATATTTTCTTTCTGTGATTTTTATTTTTGTTGTTCTGTTTTTAAATTAAAAATATAAATTTCATTTACATATATGTATTTTAAAAGGCAAATCGTTTAATTCGTCCTGAGGCAGCTGTGTATGAAATTAGCAGAGAAATTTGATGAAGACAGTAAACTATGTAAGGTTATAGGGGTTTTTTTTTGTCATTTAAAAATCCACATCAATTTATCATAATTTTCTAATTATTTCCATTGCTTTACAGCAAATTATTAGTTTCATTGAACCATAAACTTTATACTAATAACACTAATTTGTCTTACATTATAGGTTGCTCTATTAACTTTTATAAATGTGTTAAACATAGCTGTTGATTGATGGGCAATAGTCTGATTTTCCTTTTCTCCATTTTACAAATACCTGCCTCAAATATTTTCACTTTGGGAGCGATATGAGTTGGCTTTGTTTTTTCTTGTTTTGCTTTTAATTAAAGTGCTTGTTTGTTACTCTGTTTCTCTAGTGTTATACAACTCTTTTTCTGGCCCTCTGATACCACATGACCCAAGCAATTTGAAGGTTTGGAAAAGCCAATGGTGATATATTTTGTATGGTTTCTAAAACCTCACAGAGGGATTATTTGAAGAATCTTCTGTAAACAAAGATGCTATAAAATTTAACAGCTCAGGAGGGTTTCCTTTTAGTAGAGACTCCATGATTATGTGGGTGATTGATTTTGAAAACATTTTTCAGTTTCATTCAACAGACATTTTTTTAAGTTCACAGGATTGATTCTCTCCATTTCAGCTTTCTAATCTGGCTGTATAAATTTACCAGCTGTTTCCTATGCTCACTTTTGGTTCAGAGCCAGCACTCTAGCTACCCCCTATGCCAAGATTTCCTTAACTTTTTCCTTATTATTTCCTCCAAAAGACGTCCCTCTTAAAAATTCAAAAGCAAAATTTTAAATTCACCTTTTCCTCTGTAGCTCTTCTTTATCCACTCTCCCTTGTTTGCTTCAATGTCTTGAACATTTTTATTTGCTTTTGCTTTTTTCAAACCAGCTTGTCAGTTTCGGTACTTCTGGTGTGGCAACTTCCTCCACTGATATAAGTCATCAACTTGTCTGCAGCTTATCATCTTGGGGTACTTAATGAATTGCTCATGGTCACATAACTAGCATGTGTAAGATTCGAGACTTGAATCTGGCCTCAGACACGATTTGTGTGACCCTGGGCAAGTCACTTAACCCTTTTTCTTTTGAAAAAAAGTCTTTAACCAGGGTCTTTGTGATTCTAACATTTTTTCTTTACTACTATGTGTTGTCTTACTTTGCACATAGTGAGTGCTGAATAAAATAAACATTTGGTGAATTAGATTGGTCTAATTATTCCATAATAGTCTTTGACAGTGTAAATAGTTATCTACATCTATTTCAATTAGAAACTATTTAAAACTAATAAAGAAGAAAGGGGACAGTTATTTATAACAGATAGTATAGATGTGCAAGGAACTCTTTTTACCTACTTAAAAGAAAAACCAAAACAAAACATGCACAGAAGATAGAATCCAGGGGAAGCAATTCAGGATGAAATCAGGATTAAAGTGCAGAATGAAATGAGGCTGGTTAGGAAAATCAAGGTAAAGCAACATGGGGATATTTTAAAATATGTTAAGGAAAAGGAGCTCAAGGAAGAGAGTGCATTTATTAGTAAGGAAGTATAGAATGATGTTAACGGATGATAAAGAAAAGGGGATTGTGCTCAACTCTTATTTTTGCTTCTATTTTCTCTGCTGAAGAAAATGATTTAGGAGAAGGAAGAAACAAAAATGGGTAACAGGGATTTGAAACTCAAGCAAGATAGATAGGGAGGTAGTAAGGTAGTTCCTAGCTGTGATAAACACACACACATATATGAGTATATATATATGCATATATATACATATGAAAAAATATATGTAATAGTACATCCGTACAATGGGATATGGGCTAGACTAGGAGCATAGATCAAAGCTGAGAGAGACTTTTCAAAGTCATGCAGTCCAGAGCTCTTAATCTGGAGTTTGTGAATTTGAAAAACATTTTTTTTTGTTATTGTATTTCTGTTTAATTGGTTTCCTTTATAACTCTCTATATTTTATTTTATACATTTAAAAACATTTTTTGGGAAAGTAGTCCATAGACTTCACCAGACTGCCAAAGAGGTTGGTGACATTAATAAAAGTTAAGAATCTTTGGTCTAGTCCAACTAACTCACGTTATAGTTGGGGAAATTAAGGCTCATAGAGGTTAATTGACTAGTATTTTACATGTAATAAGTGACAGAGTTTGGATTCTGATCCAAGGTACTCCAATTTCAAATCCAGCTGGCTTTTCCATTTCATTGTATTGAGCATAACCTCTAATATCCTTTCCAGCTCTGAATCTGATACTTTGATCTATGTAATTTTATTTACATTTAAGCCCATTAACATATATATAGTTGTAGGGACTTAAATATTTGTTGAGTGAACACTTTATTTAGCCATACCTTTTAAACTTGCCAGACAGATATACTTGCCAAATTGGTTATTTAGTTCATTCTGACAGTCCATAACTTTTTCTCAATCTTCATTCTGCTTGAACTTTCTGAAAACTTTCCTGATATTCTCTTCTTTCTAGGGCTTCTTGGTTCTAAAAGTTGCCACCAGGAGTTGGTGGTCCGAGGCCACGTCTGCACCACGTCTTGCTCTAACATCTAGAAGGCTTCTTCTCCACTTGCGGGAAACTGTGATGTGATCTATCTGATTTTCCGTCCTTCCATCAGGTGAAGTCCAGGTTGACTTATAAATTTTCTTGTGTGGGAATATAGTACCCCCAATAGCAAGATCGTTGAAGGCGCAGAAATCCGTAAAGAGCTCTCCATTTTCGTTACAGGTGCCAACTCCATGCCTTCCCATGATGAGTTCCTTTCCTGTGTTATCTTCTCCTACCTTTGCATTCAAGTCTCCCATAACGATCTTCAGGTCTCTTCTTGGTGCGCCGTCAAGTAGTGCCTGTAGGGAGCTGTAAAACTCTTCTTTTTCCCCTTCCTCTGCCGCATTGGTGGGTGCATAGCATTGGATGATGGTGATATTCTTTCCCTTTGAGTTAAACCTTGCTGACATAAGCCTTGACGAGAGAGGTTCCCAACCTATCAGTGCCTTTTTTGCTTCCGGTGGTTGAAATCATTCAACGACCTTTCAGGCAGATTACACCACAAGTTCAATGTGCAAGATCTAAAGACCAGAGAGAAGAAAGAAGCATTCGATCGCGAAATCAAGAACAGGTTCGCGGCCTTGACAGGACTCACGGGAGAGACAGTCGAAGACCACTGGACCAAACTCCAGCAGACCTGGAAGACCACCTACACAGAAGTCCTGAGAAAGAGAGAGAGTAAGCGCAAGGAATGGTTAACACAGGCGACATGGGCCAAGATACAATAGAGAAGAGATTTGAAACAGAAGATCAGCCAGTGCCAAGATCAACAGGAGAAAGAACTTCGAACGCTGTACTGGGAAATTAACCGTCAAGTCAAGAAGAGCGCAAGAGACGGTTCATTCACGATATGACCGAAGAAGCAGAAACAGCAGCTGGGCAGGGGAACATGAAGAGGCTATACGAAATAACAAGAATTTTATTGGGAAAGAAGTACAACCCTAGCAAGCCAGTGAAGGACAAGACTGGCAAGACAATAACAAGCGATGCAGGGCAGAGAGCCCGCTGGGCAGAACATTTCGAGGAGATCCTGAACCGACCACCTCCACCAACTGTTCCGGACATGCCACCAGCCACCGAACTGCTCCAGGTGAACACGGGCCCACCTACCAAAGCTGAGATCATCAAAGCCATCAAAACCATGAAAAACGGCAAGGCTGCAGGTCCAGACGGCATCCCCCCTGAGGCACTCAAGGCAGACCCAGAAATGTCAGCGGAGATGCTACAACCCCTCCTGCAGAAGATCTGGGAACAGGAACAAGTCCCGACAGACTGGAAACTAGGCTACCTGGTGAAGCTACCCAAGAAAGGTGACCTATCCCAATGCAGCAACTGGCAAGGAATCATGCTTCTATCCACTCCCAGCAAAATCCTGACCAGAGTCATCTTAGAAAGACTGAAGGAGGCCTTGGAAAAGAAGCTGAGAATAGAACAAGCAGGGTTTCGTCAGCACAGATCGTGCACCGACCACATCGTCACCCTAAGAATCATCATCGAACAGTCCATCGAGTGGCAGTCCCCCCCCTATATGACTTTCTTGGATTTCGAGAAGGCATTTGACAGCGTGGACAGGAACATCATCTGGAGATTGATGCAGCATTACGGGATTCCCCCGAAGCTCATCAACATCATCCAGCGGTTATATGAAGACTTTGCCTGCCAGGTCATCCATAATGGGAAACTGACGGCTCCCTTCACAGTGAAAACCGGAGTGAAGCAAGGCTGCATGCTTTCGCCCCTTATCTTCTTGATGGTCATAGATTGGATCATGAGAAGAATTACCAAGGACAACAATACGGGCATTCAATGGACTCATACCAAACAGCTTGAGGACCTTGACTTCGCAGATGACATCTGTCTCCTTTCTCACAAGCAGCAGGATGCTCAAGCCAAACTTGCACGTCTCTCTGAAGAAGCGGAGAAGACAGGTCTGAAGATCAACAAGAAGAAGACCAGGTGATCACAGTCAACAGCACACAGGACCTGCCAATCCAACTACAGGGAGAAAACATCAAGGAGACGGACCACTTCACCTATTTGGGTAGCATAGTCAGTAAGGACGGCGGAGCAGATGAGGACATCAGAAACCGAATCAACAAAGCCAGACAGGCATTTAACACCCTGCGGTCTGTCTGGACCTCCAGAGCACTGTCCCTCGTCACTAAGCTCAGAATCTTCAACACCAACGTAAAGGCTGTCCTCCTATATGGATCAGAGAGCTGGAGAGTGAGGAACGTCAACACCAACAAACTCCAGGTCTTTGTTAACAGATGTCTACGCTACATCTTGAACATCAGATGGCCTGAAAAGATCTCCAATGCCAAAAACGAAACAAAGGCCGTCGGAATGACATGGGCCCAGCTGGGGGAAGTTGTCCAGAACAGAGTCCGTTGGCGTGAGATGGTTGTGGCCCTATGCTCCTAGGGAGTCCACAGGAATAACATAACATCTAGGGCTTCAGGATACCATTCTCTCTTGGTTCTCTAGTATCTGACCATACTTTCTCAGTGTCCACTGGATCTTCATCCAATTTGCTCTAATGGTAGGTATCCCACAGGGTTCTGTACTGAGCCCTCTTCTCTTCTCCCTCTATACTACTTCACTTGGTGATCTCATCAGCTCCCCTGGACTTAGTTACTATTTCTATGCCAATAATGATCAGACCTACCTATCCTACTCCAACCTCTCTGATACCTCCAATCTTGCATCTCCAATTTCCTTTTATACATCTCAAACTGGATGTCATGTAGATATCTTAAATTCAAGAAGTCCAAAACTAAACTCATTATATTTTTCCCAAATCCTTCCCTCAAAATACTTCCCTACTATTATTGAGGACAAAAAAACCATTCTTGCAGTCCTTCAGCTCTGAAATCTCAGTGTTATCCTCAACTCTTCACTATTTCTTATTTCTTACCCTCCAGATCCAGTCTTAAATCTTACCATACAATCTTTCTAGCATGGGAAGTACAAATAAAACAAAGCAGAAACAAACAAAACAAAAATATAGATTGAATGTCTCTTTTTGTCCCACTAATTAACCTAAACCAAGAGTCCTATAGGCTTTAGAGCCTTGTATTCTTGGCAAGGTGGGATGAGACAGGATGGCCTTGACTCATTTTATGGTTAAACTGGGGGAAGAGTCCAGCAGATTACAAAAAGGAAAGTCATCTGATCAGGACACTGTCTGGTTCCTCTCTCCAGAGCCCTTATGATTGTTTTCCTCCTCTCTGTAGGACTGGCAGCAGGTTCCTATTCAGGCAGATGGATTAGCTCAGTAGATGCTGGAGCAGGCTGTCCAGGAGGGTAAAGAAAATACCAATGTCAGCATTTCCTTGGTTGTTGTTAACTTTACTGCATAAATTGGACTGCCAGCATAGTAAGACTGAAAGTAAATTGGGCTGGCACATTCATTAACTAAAGATAGAGCCCTAGGCTTTCAAGGACCATGCAATGAGGGTAGCTAGTGGAACTGGTAACCATGCACATGAGGCACTCTTTCTGGATGGGGTTGGGGATCAAGGGGTCCCCCTTGTTTGTGACCCAGAGTGTCTGGTTCCTTCTGATAGATGAGCTGTGATACTAGAGAAGGAGAGTAGTCTTGGGGCAGAGATCGGAGAATTCCTACCTCTGAGTTAACAAGCCCAGGTTCTTATGCTATCCCTGTTTGGGGAAGAAGGGCAATGGCTCCTTGCTTGAAAGGAACAGGTTGTAAGTGACCCTTTCCACCAAAGAGCTAAGGTGTCTGCAGGACAAATTCAAAGAGAAACAGGAGGAGTCCCTGGAGCCATGGCTCCTGAGGGTTTGGTCTAATGGAGCCAGTGTTGAAAGGCTTTCTGCTTTAGTCTTCCATGGTCTCTGAGGGACTTCTTTTATAGTCAACTAAATTGGTTAGGACCACCAGAAGGTATATGCTCTTTACTTTTTTTTAGATATCTGAGATAGGAGTTATTTGCACCTGCCCTTATAGAAATGAATTCCTCTTACAGTCAGCTCAAAGATGAAGATCTATAAAGAGAGTGAAATTCCTAAAGGAAACAGATTTGGCAGATTGTGTTTATTCAGCATCCCTGTTATATTCTCTGCTCAACCTATCTTAGAAGAAATTAGATTTCTCCTGGTGGAGCCCAATATTACACTTCAGACTTTAGATATGGATCTTCCCTATGACATCACTATATAAGTGAAGGCTGAAGAGGTGTTGATATTTGAACAAGAGATTGGGACCAAGTGACTTGGGCAAGTAATGCTTTCAGTAAGAGATATTCTGGGACCCGGCCACTCTGTTAGGTGGGCAGAAGAGAGGACTTTGGATATGGCATCTAGAATATAGGGTCGATCAGAGAGTGATTTGTGGACAGTCCATGAGGGTGCTTGTAAAATTCTATGGGGAAATTAGTGCACCAGGACACTAGGGGCCCTTCAGCCTCACCCAAGCTTGAGAGATCCTCCAAACCCCAATCCCATTTGGATCATTCAAGGGAGGGTACAGAGTATAGTCCATGCTATGGGCTCAGTGTCTGCACATGGCCTTTCAACAATCTTTAGGTATGCTGCTTTAGATAGGACCAAATGGAAACCTTGGTTTCCTGATGGTTACCTGAGCCATCCCATGTACTTAACACCACAGAACGATGGGTCCCTGGAGGATGAAAGATATTATCCTTTTAAAAGAAAGTATGATAAAAGACTGAATATGAAACAAATTTATTGAAAGAGCTGGGGGGAAAGGGAGCAGAGAGCTAGATGGTGGAATGGATTGAGAGCCAGGCCCAGAAATGGGAGGTCCTGAGTTCAAATCCAAACTCAGACACTTCCTAGCTGTGTGACCTGGGAAAGTCACTTAACCCCCATTGCCTAGCCCTTACTGCTCTCCTACCTTGGAACCAATACACAGTATTGATTCTATGACAGAAGATGAGGGTTTTAAAAAAATAAATGAATAAATAAATAAAAGCGTTTAAGGGACTTTAACAGGCACCACTGAGCATCTATTGCATTCCACTCACTCCAAGTCAGGGCTACCAGGTCTACAACACTGACAAGATCAGGAACAACTATATAGAGATAGGCATATCCAAAAGGATACATCATAGATCTTGGATCAGGGCAAGTTACTTACATTTCTATGCTCAGGAATCTAAAAGACAGGGTTTACTTTTCTGCTAATTGACCAAATACAAAGTTCTAAGCACAGTAGGCATCCAAAGAATGCTATTCAGTTAAGGGTGAAAAAGTTCTGGATTGTATTTTAGTCTAGGTTTTGTCATTAGCCATTTGGATGATATCAGACAAGTTATTTAATTTTTCTGAGCCTCAGTTTTCTCATCTATAAAGTAGGAGTTTCAGGCTCTAATGTTCTATACTACCATCTATGATTTGGCTGTCTCAGTAAATTAATCTTCATTCACCATTATGCTATTTGTTTTTTGCCATTTGCTTATAATGGAAGGAAACTAACAATGTGTAAGTATGTATGATTTTTTGTTTTTAGGAGATGCAGCATCATTTAGGGGAAAGAGCACCAAATCTCAAGTTGGTCAGGTTCTGTATTCAAGTTCAAGGAAGTCCTATACTTCCTAGCTGCACACCAGTAGGCAGACCAATTAAAATTCTCTGGATTTTAGTTTCCTCAACTCTAAAATGTGGATACCTCTAAACATGCAGAGAGACAAGGTAAAAATGGAATTTTGTAAACCTTAACATATTTACACAAAACTGGCTGTTGTTATGATGGAGTTATTTAAGATGTTAAGCTTAATATGGTTATAAACTCACAAAATAGCCCAAAGAGCTGTGGCTCAATGGCATGAAGGGACCAAAGGTAAAGAGAGGGTTAGTTCTTTCACATTCTGACAACTCCAAGGCTTTGGGAAATTCTTAACCTTTTGGTGTCTGTACTTGTGGTACATTTTGGGGAACTACAGGCAGGTTCCTTTGGACAGAGGGAGTTGTTTCTTAATGGGGTCTGACACAACTTCAGCAAGATGCTTTAAGAAAACACACTGCCTGAAGCAGCCTGCTCCCATGCAGAGAGGAGGCTTCCAGCTGATGCAGCTGATTGCCCACCTATAGACTGTGCAAACATCAGTGTGCTTCTCACTCCTGAAGCTTGCCCCATGGCTGCTGTGGATGCTAACTGCCCACTAGTTCATGTAGGATTTTTCCATGCAAAATGATCTGTGATCACTATTAAATGCTTAAAGTTACAGCAAAATTATAAATTTGATGGGGAGAAATCAATGGCTATAGTCATGAATATCTACGGAGGATACAGCTATTCTTTTATATACAAAAAAGGGAAGTATCTTTTGTTCTTAACTTATTTTCCTTTAGACTATCAATATTTGAAGGTTGGCACACATATTTCTAGCTCAATACTCTTCTTCAATATTGGAGGAAAGATTTCTTACTTAGCCTTGGTTGTTATGGAACTTGTCAACCTTTTCTATATCATGTGGAGACGGTTGGCACCATTTTGATTCTTCTGCTACCCTCTACAGAGTCAACACAGATCTTGTCATATCCATTGCACCCTTGAACGAAGCTTGCCTGGATAGTTGGACAATCCACACATATATTCATTGTGCACTAAAAACCCAAATCAAATAAAACCAGAAAAATAGCTGCTTTTCATGATCCGATTTCACTTAAGTTTGATGCCATGTCTCTCTACTCACCTGGCCATACTTCTTAAATCTTGACTCTCCCCTTGACTTCTGGATTCTGTTATCTGATTGATCTTAGACACCAACTATACCTACTTTTTGTCTTTTTCTTTAGCTTACACTAATTCCTCACCTGGCTGTCCCTTATTGCCTGTGTGTATCCTAGCCTAGACTTTGTATCCCTTCCTGACCTAGATCAATCCTTTTGCTTAATTTCTATGTGTCTCTATTGCGACAGTTTTCCTCAGTTTGGTTTTAGCCCTTGCTCCTATGTTGCACAAAAAACCTACATACTGCCCACAAGCTGAGGTTATCTTGTTGTGAAGTATTTAAAATATCTAAAATTGCCATAGGGCCACTTTCAGTACTACAAGATCTTTGACTATGAAAAATTTTTTGCATGGTGTTATTTGTGAATTTTTTCTTTGATAGCATATCTTTAATTTAATAGTAGAAACCAATAGATAAATAGTTTTACTATGGCTGCTAACTTTGAATTCATCAGTTTTGTGTAGATGAGTGTATGTTTGCTATATTTTAAAAGTGAAAATAAGTCAGATCTACAATTCCATTTGTTATAATGGAAAAAAATCAGCAAAATACAATGTTGTAAATCCAAACAGTTTTCCCTAAAAACACACCAACCTTTTCAAAAAGAAAAGGTCATCCATTTTATCTTTAATAGATAACACTGAGGCTTAAAAATCCTCAGAAAGATTTGTTTTTCATTTAGACTTATCAAGTAGTCACTGGTGTTAGCATTGTAATTAGGGAGATCCTATGGGAACCAGATGAAATACAATGTGAACAACTGAACTGCCATTCTGGAGATCTTAGGACCTGGCAGTAGCTGAGACCTTTAAGGAGGATGAGGGGCAGTTGATGGTTGCGGGTGGATAATGAGACTGGCCATGAGCTTTTTGCCTTTAGGTAGGTTTTGTGGCTTGCAAAGGGAATGTCAGATTCAGGTAAACCCTGGGGATTTGCAAAGGCATGGTTGCATTGTTTGGGTTTCCCAGAAAGTTTCCATGACATATGTGTGCCTCTGTACATTTTCCACAACAAAAAGAGAATTCTAAGAAGAGTAAATTATGTTTCATTTCCTTCTGTGTTTTGTGCTTTGACCGTATTTGGTATCTACCCTAGTGGTACAGGGGGTTGAGTTTTCCTGTAAGGGCTGAACCTATGAGGACATAGACCTACAAAAGACCTTTTATTAGAGTCAATACTTTTTATTATCTCATATTTTACTTTAAGGATAACATTGATGGAACAATATTTTATATGGCATATTTTATTCATCAAATGAACAAAATTAAGGCTTAACAAAATCTTATTTCTTAAATTATCAACTAAAATTTATTTTTAAATATAAATGTTAAAAATGAGACCCCAAATGCTAAACTATTGTTGAGATATTAGGACATGCTTGGGTATTCTTGGCATATCCCATACTCAGGTCTACTGGTAATGATAAGGCTAGTCAGACAGAGGTCAAGTTGTATTTCTGATTTTTCTGAGACTCTACCCCATCACCCTTAGGATATATTGGAGAGACCCAGATGTGACAGCTGGGAAACAAATGAAACACATCTAGCCGCATCTGCTAATTAACAAACATTTTGATGTGCTTTCTTTATTAAAAGTAGATACCACTCTCAGACTTATTAAAATAGAAATCCATGAAGTTTTCCTACACTAGGGAAGTAGCTTTAAATATTGTTCTGAATTTGAAAACACTTGTGATAGATTCCATAATTTACTATTATTTTGGTTAGGTCTATGTTGAGATAAGAGGCATGAAAATTCTATAGTTCCTTCAAATTGGGTAGAGGCGTATAAACTCAGATTTCTAAACTAACCAAAAAACCTCCATCATATATATGAGAAAAAAATAAATTTCAAATTAGTCTGGAATCTCATTAGTACATTA
Organism: Gracilinanus agilis; assembly: GCF_016433145.1. NCBI lineage: Eukaryota > Metazoa > Chordata > Mammalia > Didelphimorphia > Didelphidae > Gracilinanus > Gracilinanus agilis. Next base: position 427,223,843 of record NC_058130.1, read on the forward strand.
TTCTCAGATTCCATGCTATCAGACTGCCTTATAAGGAAAACCATGGGATCCTATTCCTCCTTCAGTAACTAAACCCCCCTTGCACAGGATCTGAAACACACTCAATTTTGCTCTATGCTGATGAGAGTTAAGAGTGTGGTTTCTGAATCTTGTTTCAGCGAAATCAGTAAAACAGACAGAGAAAGAATGTACATCACAATGTTTATATGGATAACTTTAATTAAAGCTTTTAAAAAGAGAAATGACTAAATGCCTGACTTTCTCTTTTCTCCTTTGTCAACTGGAAGAACTCCAATTAAAAAAAAATTATCGAAGGTCTTATTCAGTCCTTACTCATGATGTGGGACTTCTCCCCATTTTGGACAGTTCTAAAGAAGGATTTTGGACAGGAGTTTAAATGATTTCTCAGATGGAGAAAACATGATCTGATCTTTTGTTGATGAAAGAAGCTTTGATTCAGAATCTAGTGCTTCTGTAGACATTAATCTTGTATATTAAGTATGCACTAATATGAGATTGAGGCATACCACATAAGAATAATTTGGTCAACAACTTTCTTTTTAAAAAGAAAATCACAAATTTCCTATCACCACAACTGGCAAAAATTATGAAACATTCTTAAAAGGATGACTTTTTTGTTGTTGTTTTGAAACCTAAGGACATTCTTAAGTATCTAATTAGAAGAAAAGCATGTTCTTCCAATCCTTAGAAGAAAGAGATTTTAAGAAATATTTCAGCACACATAGGGGTTTGGATCAGAAAAATTCTGCAGCTTATAAAGTCATTTGTTATTTTGCTGTGATTTTATACACAATGGAAGGGTGAAGAAAAGGTCAGCAATAACTCTGCTGTTGCATTTTAGCTAGAAAAAAAACACAATATTGATCGATAAGAAAATGGAAAAAGCACAACTATTAGCGTCTTACTTGATCTTCTCCGACCTTTACCCTGCCATGTTGATTTTATTCTTAAATGTTATGTTTCCTGTTCCAAAGGTTTGTCCTATTTAGTCTTTTATTTAATTAATACATGATCTTCTTTACTCTCTCTAATGTTGGAACAAGAAATTCTCTTTCATTTCCTTGTTGAACCATTGTCCTTACACTATGCTTCATGTGCTACCATAACCACTTTAAGTATGAATTGGTTTGTTTAAAACTACTCAGCACCTAGAGTCAATAGGTACTTAATATTACTGTATTCTCACAAGTCATTGGGATAAATTTGATTTTTTAAAAACTAGGAATATAGTGTTGACCAGTGTACTTTCTTGCCACCCATTACATGTACATGAGGCTAAGAGAAGAAGATCCCTTTGAAAGGTCTTTCCTTGACTTTTTAGAGGGTCAGAACTGCTAGTGTAAGAGGTCCACTTGGAGATCTGAATGGAAGAGGACCTCTATCAGAGGAGCAGAATGAACAAATTCTAACTAATAGAGAGAAAATATGCACCTTAGAAATACTAACTAAAGCCTACTATCTGCTGTGAATTTAAGAAGATACAGGTTGTGTGTGTGTGTGTGTGTGTGTGTGTGTGTGTGTGTGTGTGTGCATGAGTGTATGTATGCGTGTGTAGATAGATAGATTTTATAATCTCTAAAACAGAGTTATTCCACCTTGCTTCATAAAGCAGAATTTATTTTCTTGTTAATGAGGTTATACATATTCCAAATGTGTGATCAATGGAAAAGCAGAGTTTCATCACTTTATAGTAGGGTTTACATGATCCAAACTCTCTGAGAAATAAAATTGTTGCGACTATTTGTGCATGGTTTATGCCTCTTTAATGATAGTCTTTAATAACAAAAAGCAGTGGTGAAATAGTGGGTAGAGATCTGGTTTCCAAATCAGGACCACCTATGTTCGGATCCTACCTCTGAAACATACTGGTGACCCTGGGCAAGTCATTTAACTTTTGATGCTCCACACAATGCTCTAGGAAAACAATAGAACAGTTGTTGATCTTTATTGGTAGAGAATGTTTCCTTTCCCATAACTCTCTAGACCAATGGAATGTGAGCTGCAACAACAATAACAATAAAATTGCTCTTATGATAATTTCCCACTGAAAGGAGCTTGAAAGTGTCTTTCCTGCCCCCCTTCCCTGTAACTGAGGGCATGCTTTTCTCTCTAGTCCTGCCTTCCTGTTTATTTCAATTCTCTATATCAGGGGTCGGCCACATATGGCTTTTTGCAGGAGCCATAAAGTCAATTTTTTTTCAGGTGCTGTTACAGGACTGCGCACTGTTACAGGAGCGCGTACTATGAGCACTGTACGGCTCTCATGAAATTACTTTTTAAAAAATGTGGCGTTTATGGCTCTCACGGCCAAAAAGGTTGCCGATCCCTGCTCTATATGAATCAAAATTCCCTAAATGCCCTCCATTCCTTTCTAAGAATGTTTTCAGTGAGGCACAGAAGGGCAAATCTGAGAGGAGTCAAGTCATCTGGTAGAGGTCACAGAAATTACATGTTTCAATCTAGATGTTTTCCTTCTCTATGGCCTGTGAGTGGGTTTCCTACCTTTCCCTAAAAAATTGGAAGAACATTTAGAAAAGAGACAAAGCTTCAAAGTAATAAGGCTGGTCCTTTCTGATGTTGAAAATTGATAATTGAGGAAGAAAGAATTTAGATGAATTATCAGATGAATTACCCAACACAGCTATCCTAATGTCGTGGCCAAGTGTAAGTGGACACTTTTCTGGCAAGCCAGCTCTGTCCCTTGAATTCCCCGACACGAGGGGACACCTAACATCTGCCTGGATTGCAGTTGCTCATCTTTCTCTAGGCAGGGAAAGGGCAATTTTCGTGTTAGTAATTTCTGATGTGGACTAAACAAAGCAAAATGCAATCTGTCAGTAATTCGTTCAACCGAGAGAGGCGGGGATGCTTGATATCATGCAACCAGGAGGGGGAAAAATTGTGGAAAACTCGAGGGCAAGAAGACTCAAATGGAAGGGTTGAGGGTTTAAGTGCCTAATTATGTTGTGTCTTTTCATTGTTGTTTGGAGAGAACTTTTACACCCACACTATTTTAGATCCCATTACAATATTGTGTGTCTTTTCCATATAAATCACTGTCACTTGCTTAGCCAGTGTCATTTTGCATGATTGAAAAACTGGCTTGAGATGTAAGTTAATTATGCATGTAACTCTCACTATGGTGAGGGAGAAAGCAAGGAGGCTCTACACTCGATTGTGTCAATGTGAATGGCTCAGTGACCCTGTTGAACTCTGAGATTCTTGCAGACAGTTTGGTTCCCAAGCCAGCAGAGATAACCACTACATTTCCTATAACATAAGTTATTTCCAATCAAGATGGAGCTAATTTTCTTCTCTTTCTCCATTTCTCCCTTTACTCCCCATTCCCAGGTTATCTGTGCCCTCCCTTGGCTCATTTCTGTGATTCTCTTTCTTGGGGACAGTTTAGTGGGACGAGGTTCAGATAAGAAACTATCTGGGAGACTCACCGAGTTATCTGGCTTGACCTTTGAAGAGACTTAAAGGGAAGTGTTGTCACTTGGAGGAGATAGACGGGTCACTATAGGCACGGGGCCAGCCAGCAACTTTTTTAGAGTGTGTCAGAGGCAGGGCCAAGTGAAGACAGACTAGACTTAATCCCTTAACCTACCCTGTCAGGACGGCATCAAGTCAGCACTGCCAAATCCACAGCCACCTCATAACTCAGAAAGGTATGCATGATTGCATTTATGAATTTGCTTTTGAAAAGGGGCTTTGTGGTTTGATATTCAGAGCACTGTGGAACCTGGACCACATCTCCCCGTATGCAAATGCACAGCTAAGCAGATTCCAGCTGAATAGGCAAATCCACTAAATGAGTAAGATGAGGGATGATATTAAAGGAGATTATGGCAAAAAAAAAATTTTAAAAGATGTGTTATCTGTGAGAGTGGCTTTTAAAGAGGAATGATTCAGATTCTAGAATGTTAAGAGTTTCATGTCACTTGGAAAGGAAGAAGAAAATAAGCCATTTTCTTTTAAATGTGGCTGATGGGGAATCATGGAGAAGGAAGGGACAGTGAACAAAATGTGTTTGGGATTTTGTTTAGTTAGGTACCATTTATATATAATTTCATTTTGCATGCATGGATTAGAACACCTGAAAGATAAAGGGAGTTTCTCTACATTTCAAGAAAAAAGCAGTCTTTTACATTTTACTTCTAGACATAATGGGTTCTATATTAATTCATAAATACGCAAACCACTACACAGAAAAAGCTGTAGGGATAAAATATATTTATACCAAACACTGAGAGTCACATCAATAGATTACCTTTCAATTTAATAAGGAAGGGGGGAGGATTAGAAAATCACTTTTCTAATAATGGCTACCTTATAATTCTCTGTATCTACATTAAAAGAAAATAAAGGCTGCTCCTCAGTAAAATGGCAAGATCTTAAATTGTGTTTTCCTGGAGTGACAACTGTAGTGCCTGAGGTTTCTACATATTTTAATGTTTACACTTAATAAAGCATTCAGCAACCTGTGCTCGGCTGAATCGAAAGAGGCTTTTTCCCATCTAGGATTTAAAGCAGTTTTAAAGGGTGATAAAGCCTATTATATTTTATTAAACAATTTATGCGTGTGTGGCATAATTAAATTCCTGAATGCCATGTGTCAATAATTTTGGCATAAGATTACTGGCTGTAATAATGTCTGATTTTATACCATGACATTATTTTATGAGGCGTGCCTATTATTCATACATAACGCATATCACCAAAATGAAAATGCACTGTACCACAAGCTCGTCGTGATTTATAACACATCTTTCAAAGCAGTTACTTTGAAATATAATTTCCACTCTGGTTGCAGAATGCATCAAAATAGTACAACTGAAAGATGATGATATGCAATTGGGATAAAAGGAATTCATGTTTTCCTTGTACTCTAGTACTAGCAAGCTTTAAAATGATATACCAGCACTCCATGAGCCAAAGGAACTACTGCATTCCAGTATAGCCAACAAGGCTTTTCTTTTCTTTTTTTTCATTTGCAGCGCTTTAAAAGAATTTAGATTTGATTTCTCTAGTAATATGGAAACCACTATGTAAATCGTCAATTGTTATAGGTATACTAAGTCACCTCAAAGAAATAGTTTCATTTTTTTGCTAGGGATATAGCAATCAAAGTGGCCTTGGTGAGCTGGAATAAAAAACTCAGGGATGGTAAACACTGAGAATATATCTGAATCTATTGATTCATTTATTTTGCCCTTAAAATGCTCATTTGTTCTCTGCAAGCTACATATGAACATTCAAACCTGTGTATGTAAATTACATTTTGGCATTCTTCCTCGAGAAAATTCTTGGTTCGAGATAACTTTGAAACCAATAAAATAAATTATTCTGTGAGATTTGAACTGGAATCATGTGCTATTTTTCAAATTTTACTTGCTCTGTATCTTGCCCCTCCTCTCTTCTCTTTTCAGCTTCTCCAAAAGAAACTCATAATCTTTAAGATATTAGTATACAAGATGTGATTCTTTAATTTTTACTTGATAATGCAGCATATATCATATTGTAACGAATTGTATAGTTTTCTAGTGCATCAATCAATCAAATAATTTATTAACACCTACTATGATCTAGGCATGGGGCCAAGGATACATAGAATAATACAATTCCTACTTTCAAGAAGCTTACATTCTCATCACATTGTAATTATTGGGGTCTGTGTCTTATCCCCCAACTAAATTGTAAACTTTAGGAAATGAGGAATATACCTTGCTGAAACTTTGTATCTTTCCCTAGTCTCTAACATAGTGCTAGACACATAATACATACTTTCTGTTTGTTTGAGCATAAAAAATTGCTTTCAAGCCATGATGGTATCTTTTCTGGGTAGTTCAAAGTGCTTTATAAAAAGCATCTTAAATTTCATGATATTTGAGTAGAATGGTTTAAGGGAAGACTATTAATTTATGTTCCTTTTTTTGGTAAAGATTCTAGAACTCACTCCCCCTTCCTTCCCTCCCCTCCTCCCTCCCTCCCTGTTCTCCCCTCTCCTCCCCTCCCCTCCCATCTCCTCTCTTTCTTTCTTCCTTCCTCCATTCTTTCCTTCTTCACTTATTAAGCACTTATTGTGCTAAATGCTGGAAACATAAAGGCCCGAATGAAGTAGTCCCTGGCTTCAAAGAACTTAGATTTTCATGGAGAAGAAAACACATATATATCTAAGTATGCAAATAATATATACAGAATGAGTACAAGGTGATTTTGGAAGGGAATGAACTATGAGTTAGGAGGATCTAGAAGGACTTCATGTAGACGGTGATGCTTAATCTGAGTCTTGAAATAAACCAAGAGGTCCAGATGAGAGAAGTATTTCCTAGTTTCATTTTAATCTGGTTTGAGCAGCACTTGGGAGTGTTGTAGATCAATGCCCTAAGCTGCATGTTTGACTTCTTTTCTGTAGTCTACTATTTTTCAGGATTTCTTGAAAATATTAAGAAAGTTTTATATCTTCAAAAGTATTAATTCTACTGTGGTAATCACTAACAATAATAGCTAACACTTACATAGTGTTTTTAGTTTTGCAAAGTAATTTACATTTTGATCCTCTTAATAATCCTATAAGAAAGATGCTATTCTCTTCATGTTACAGATGAAGAAACTGAAGTTGAGAGGTATTACGATTAAAAATGATAAAGACTGATATAATAATAGAAATTAGTATTTTAATTAAAGCCATGGCCATGCTGGTAAAATCATTAGACCACGAGCTTGTAAGAATTTAAAACTGCCGCCTCCATTTTGTTACCTCTCGTCTCTCCCCAGCCTGCTAGCCAAGAAGGCTTACTTTCCATTCTCCTCCCATTTAAACTGTCCTCTGCGTGGTGACACAGGCATTCCCACGCCCAAAGAACTGGAACCAGAAACCTGTTGGACCATGGGAAATGTAGTTTGATAGTTCCCACATGTCCATAGAAAAATATATATATATATATACTTTTAAATGGCATTTCCCAAATTCCAATTTACAGAGGTTAACTGTTTTTTTCCCAGGATCACACAGTTTAAGCAGGATTCAAATGCAGGTAATAATAATAATAACTGGCATTTGTAGCATGCCTACTATATGCCAGGCACTGTTAAGGGCTTTATATTTATATAATTTGATCCTCATTACCATCCTAGAAAGTAAGTGTTGTTATCCCCATTTTACAGATGAGAAATGTGGAGCAAAGAGAGATCAAGTGACTTGACCAGGGTTACATTGCTTGTGTCTTGGGAAGGATTTGTATTCAGATCTCCTTGACTTCAGATCCAGGGCTGTGCACACTGTGCCATTCTGGGCTCTCTCATTCCAAGTCCAAGTGTACCACTTAACAGTCTCAAAATTATTTCTCTACTATCGTTGTTGTTGTTTTTGAAGAAGACTAATGGCATCACAAGGGTATGTCTTGACTTGGGTGGGAATTGAATTGAAGTGAGGCAGTGTTGCACTACATCATCAGCTTACTTTTTCTTTCCCAGTCATCATGGCAAGACAAGAGTCAGGTCACAGCCCACATTGACTTTGGTGTGTTCCATGTCTGACCAAACTCTAGGTGCTCCACAACTTCTGTTTTAGTCACCTTCATGGTTGCTGGAATAAATCATTCTCATCCATCCATTTCACCCAGGGAAGCCTTTGCCTGTTTCTGTAGATACCTCACTAACTCACTGAAAGATTTGAGGACTGGGACCTTCAATCTAATTTAGCCCATCTGCCTACATGATTTTATCAGGGGGCGGCTGCTGCAGTGCTACAGCTTTGGGGAGTCATTGGGGAGTTGGATGAGAGATGGACACCAAAGGTGGATAACCAGTCCAAAAAAAGGTTTGACAAACCCTCATACCAGAGGTGCTAGTCCTCTTGGAACACTTCATACCCTATACCATACTTTTATTTTAGCCTTGCTAATTGCTATTCAGACCTTCACCCATATAAACCAGTTGTATGGTGATTTCCCAAACTATAGGAATAACTTTAAGGTTATCAAAAATCAAAAGCCATAAGTTTCTTAACAGGAAATTGTGGGGGATATTTTTAATTGTTCAAGTGGTACATATCTCTACTTAGGGGACTTTGCAAAGATGTACTATGTGCTTTGTAGTGTCCAGATGTTCCTCATGTCTTTTCCCAACTTTTAATCTGCAGGACAAAGGGTAGATATAACAATAATTTTAATGGAGAAGAAGGAAAGGTGGACAGAAGCTGCTGAGGATTTATTTATGTATTAAGTAATTATATTATATATTAATTGTACATAGTAATAGATATGTAATAGATATAAAAATTCTCTTCTGTAACATCCTTGACTGATATTGTATTATGGAAGCCATTCTATTTGACTGTCGCAGTGGTTCCCAAACTTTTTTGGCCTACTGCCCCCTTTCCAGAAAAAATATTACTTAGCCCCCTGGAAATTAATTTTTAAAAATGTTAATAACAATTAATAGGAAAGATAAATGCACCTGTGGCCATCACCGCTCTCCTGGATTGCTGCAGCACCCACCAGGGGGCAGTAGCGCCCACTTTGGGAATCATTGGTCTAGAGATTTGAAGAATTTTCTTTTGTTAGCCAGTTGTAGCTATATGATAGCTCATATCATATCTTCCTGCTTCAATAAGGGAAATGGCAAAGAAGATGACTCAGTTTGAATTTAAGGACAAGGAAACCAGTGTTATGGAGTATTCACCTGTGTTTCCATCCTATTTTCCAATCTCTTTTTTGAAGGTGACTCCTAGAGAAACAACCTTTTCCAGCATTGACCTCAAGGCCTTTACCTTTGACAAATAAATCTCTCTTCCCCAGGGTCTCTTCATTTCCTGACTTCCAGCATAAGAATTCCTTTTCTGGGTATCCTCTGGTTATTTCTTTAGTGCTTGCAGTATCTATCCTTTGTTCTTTTCTCTCTCCCCAAGATCCTATCCCCATAATTGCTTGATTGCTTTTTAAAATTTAGTTGAATCGGTTACTATATTGCACTGGATGAAAAACTTTTTAAACTGAAAAACAACTAGAAACAACAATAATAATGATAGTCAACATTTACATAGCACTTACATGTTCTGGGTACTGAGCTAAGTGCTTTGCAATTATTATCTCATTTGTTCCTCATAACATTTCTGGGAGGCAGGTGCTATTATTATTTCCATTTTTATAGGTGAGGAAACTGAGTCTGGAAGGTGACTGGTAAATTTGAAGTTAGTGGCAAAGCCAGAACTAGGATCTACATTATGATTCCCATGCCAGCATCAAAGTGGATAGAGTGTTGGGATTGAAATCATGAGAAAAGACTTCAAATATTGGCTCTCACACTTAGCTTAAGCTTGGTAAACATCAGGTTCCTTATATGTTAGATAGATGTTATAATACCCATAATAATAATAATATTCTAGTAACTATTTTCTTCATAAAATTAGGTGTAATGATAATAATAATAATATAACACATGTATTAATTACCTCATAGAAATGTTGTAGAAAAAGTGTTGTTGTCAACCTTAGAGCATTATAGAAATATGAACCGCCATCATTATGTCACTGTATCATGGAACTTCTCTGTAATACATTAAATATATCTTACATATATGTATTATAAAGATTTTATTTTAGTTTTCATAAAGTTTTATAAGCAGAGAGATTTATAAGTGATAGTCGATTAAATGTGGTGTTGGGGCAATGTATATAAAAAGATGAGCATCAGTTCATAGATGTAGTCCTGCATTAAATAATATTGTTTATATGGGCCAATCAGGTTGGGCTTACATTGTTTTATTACACAATGCCTTCTTCAGGAATATAACCCACTGTAAATTTGAGGACTGTTCATGTGGCATTTTTTGGTCCCATAGAGTTGACTTCTGACTTGACATAGTAGCTGAAGTAGCAACCTCTATTCCAGGATGATTTATTATTTTTTCTGAGTTAATTAAACAGAGCAGAGTTGATCAGAACCTCTCTTTCTCTCTCTGTCTGTCTATCTCTCTCTGTCTCTCTGTGTCTGTCTCTCTTTATCTCTCTGTTTCTGTCTGTCTGTCTGTCTCTCTCAAACTAGGTTGTGCAATTGAAAAGAGGGGAAATGGTATCAATGTCCAGTCCAGTCACCACAATGCATAACATTTTTACTGACCTGGTCATGATGTCTTCTTCTATAATTCTGTTACACTGCTTATTCTACACACTCAGAAACTTTTTGGTGAAGAGTCTCTTGCTCTGGGGATGTCTCTGTTGAGACAGAAGGTTGACTTTTTGAGGTTCTCATCTATTCACTGTGTCAATGATTTTCTAAATGTCAACAGCTATTAGTTTCTGTTTTCCTTGCAGAGAAAGAGTAAGGTTATGTCTGGACCTATAAATATGTAGGCAACTTTAAATGATCTTATTCTAGCCCATTCAAATGCATTAAAGGATTTCCAAGAGAAGACAATAATAGATTTTGGGGTTATGTTATGCTATGGGAAGAGAGATAGTAGGAAAGGGATAGGGACAGAATAATGGTAGGTATACAAGGATGGAAGTGTTGGTGGTCTCTACATGGCACTCAGAACCTACTTTTAACTTTTTTTATCTACTAATCAAGTATTGGGAATGGATAAAATTGAGCTATGCTTATCCTGACCAATAACAGCTAAAAGGAATGAATGGTATGTGGTAGAATGGAAATGGGGAGATGAGAGTTAAAGCAATACAATTAGGGCAATGGTGGCCAAAAAGCAGGCAGAAGATGGATGGCCACACTCTTAAACCCATGAAGGGAAAAGAGGTAGTTGCTGATCCCTAGGTTAGAGAGTCAGAAATAGTACCAGGTAATGTATTTGTCCAACTTATCTTGAATATCAAACACAATGATGGCAAAGATTATTGTCAGAGATAATGATGATGCTGATGATTTTATTTAGGTCAAATAGTTGACATGTCCATTTCATTATATCCTTGATATCGTGGGCATTAGTTACTGGAATGACTAGTTAACATATTCAATCATTTAATATTGTCAAGATCATAGAACCAAATTTGTCAATATGATTTTTACCATAAAAATAATAATGGAATATTGTCAAGAAAATTAACCTGAAAAATTGTCTCTGTTTTGGGGTCATTTTTATTCCTTCTACTACTTAAAAATATAGGGTTTTTTGTAACAAAGAGATATTTCTCAGTAAAATCAGAAATTTAAACATTTTTAAAAATTTAATCTAATTTAATTTTTCCTCAATTGCATGTAAAAAGTTTCAAAACTTTAAAAAAGACTTTTGAATTTAAGTAAATACTTTTATTTATTTTTAGACCCTTACCTTCCACCTTAGAATTAATACTAAGTATTGGTTCTAAGACAAAAGAGTGGTAAGAGCTGGGCAAAGGATTTTAAGTGACTTACCCAGGATCACACAGCTAGGAAGTGTCTGATGTCAGATTCGAACCCAGGACCTTCCATCTATGGGCCTGGCTGTCAATCCATGGAGCCACCTAGCTGCCCCTTAAGTAAATTTTTTTTTTAAAACTGTATATCTCTTTACATTTTGGTTAAAGCCTATGAACTCATTACTTATATGCAAGAAAAAAAAGAAAGGAAAACAGAAGGAAATAGAATGTTTTAAAATGTATACAAAACCAAAAAATTTTTAAATATGTTTGTTGCAGATTCTATTAGTTTAAAATTATACTTGAGTTAATATTCTTATAATTGTTTCTATTACTAATTTTTAAACTCAAACATAGCACCATAATTCTCTTTCTTTCTTTCTTTCTTTCTTTCTTTCTTTCTTTCTTTCTTCCTTCCTTCCTTCCTTTCTTTCTTTCTTTCTTCCTTCCTTCCTTTCTTCCTTTCTTTCTTNCCTTCCTTTGTGAGGACTCCCTGTTATGTGTCTTCTTCTGCTAATAGAACTTGAGTTTTTGAAGTCAGGGTCTGTCTTTCTTTTATATTTCCAGAACTTAGCACAGTACCTGGCACATAGTAAATGCTTAATAAATGCTCAATCTATATATTTGTCTATAAATCTATAGTATATATGTGTCTATATTCTTTCTTTCTTTCTTTCTTTCTTTCTTTCTTTCTTTCTTTCTTTCTTTTCTTTCTTCCTTCCTTCCTTCCTTCACAGAAAAGGTTATCAAAAATTCCACTGCTGGGTAACATTATCAACGGCTTGATGTTTTCTACACTTTCAAAGGCTAACAGAGTTTTCAAATGCATTTAGGAATTTTACAGAGGGGATGGTGAATACCATCTACTACTTTAAATATGCATGTGAAGAAGAAACTAAGCTTCAGGGATTTTAATGAGACATAAAAGAAAAAGCCATGATGAAAAAATTTAAATGCTGGAATGGATTATTGAGGGAGGTTATGGGGTATCTTTTTTCCTCCAAAGTCTTTAAAATATAGTGAAGCCTCATTTGGAAGAGACTGATATGTCAGACTGATCAGGGATATTAGAGATCCAATCCTCTCATTTTACGGATGATAAAGGAGATCCAGATAATTACCTAAGATCGTGAAGCAAGTTACCTGCAGTTGGGACTTGCACTCATGTCCCCTAATTCCAGCACTTTTCCCAAATATTCTACCTCTAATTAATTCAGGGCATGGATTTGATCCTTGAAGATTCCATTAAGCCCCATGCTTCTGTATAATAGATCACTATTCATCTATGATCCATGTCTGCTCCCTTTCTGTAGTAGAAACAGCACTGGCCAGGAAGTCAAAAGGTCTCTGTTCTACTCTACTCAGCTGTCATCAGAAATGAGTTATTTCCTCTCTTTTTAGGCCTTAGTTTACCAATCTGTAAAATGGGGATACTTATGTTGGTTCTTCTTAGGGTTTTCCTGACAACAACTCTGTAAGGTAGGTAGTATGAATATCTTTTCTCCAAAATTTACAAAAAAAAAAAAAAAAAAAGAAGCTGAGGATTAGATAGGTAAAGTGACATTCATAATCATGGGAGTTATTATTGCTTATACTCCCTTTAGCTCATCTGTACCTATCTTTGAAGCTATTCTAACTAATAAACATATTCTCATATTTAATCTTCTTTTCAACTTGCAGAAGCTAAGTCTTTAAACCTTTTAAAGAAAAACATGAATGTTTTTCTTTTTTTCTTGGTATGGACAATGTGTGATGGAAAATTTAGGGCTTTGAGGTAGTTCCAGAAGATGGAGCTAGAGAGCAAAAATGAATACCGAGAATGAAAATGTAGTGTTGGTTTTTGTGAGTAATCAGGTTTGGGTGGGCAGAAAAATGATGTTTTTTAAAATGGGAAGTCTGATTTGGCACTGAAAGCATATTCAGGTACCACCCCCACTCCTTGTTAGTCCTGGGGGAAAAAATCGTTAGTGCTTTAGTCACTAAGATTCCACAGTTTTGACTGTCTTTTGCTACATATATGTGTTTGCAAAAACCTGTCCTTGTTTTATTTTTCCAAGATTCCTTCAAAGGACTATGTTGCTTTGAATTTAAAGAACAGAGAATATTGGAAATGTTGGAACCAGTGGACAACAAACAAAGCAGCAAGAAGCCTCTTTAAACAGTTGAAATCTTGACAATTTATTGCTACGAAAGTTTATCTCTTGCAAGCAAGCTCTGGTGAGTGATTCATGCTGTCTCATAGGTATTATGAGAAAGAAGACGCATGTATCAGTTTCGTTGTCTTATTCAAAGAACTCTAATATATCAAGGCTTGGAGTAGCCTCTGCTGGGACCTGGAGCCCTTTATGTTACACACAAGCTGGTGAATTGCACAACCAGGAATGGGAAAATTGTCTTCCATGGCACACAGTCGATTACTTTTCAGATGGAAGTAAGGCTTTAGTTGGGGACATAGGCAAGTTCCCTTCATTTTTCTTTTTTGAATATTTCAAAAATTAAAGGAGGGGGCAGCTGGGTAGCTCAGTGGATTGAGAGCCAGGCCTAGATACGGGAAGTCCTAGGTTCAAATCCGACCTCATTCACTTCCCAGCTGTGTGACCCTGGGCAAGTCACTTGACCCCCATTGCCTACCCTTACTGCTCTTCTGCCTTGGAGCCAATACACAATATTGACTCCAAGACGGAAAGTAAGGGTTTAAAAATTTTTTAAAGAAGTTGCGGTTTCATATACCTACATGGTCCCTTCATCAATACAAATTGAGTTTTTCTAGACCTTGGTGGGATTGTAGGTTTAGGAGATTAAGTAGATTAAGGGAGGGACTTTGGAGGTCATCTAGGCCAACTCCTTCATTTTACAAAGGAGGAAACTGAAGCCCACAGACATTAAGTGACTTGCCCAGGGTCACTTAATGACCAGTAGAGTCAGGAGAGTAGACAAAACAATTGCCATTTAGTGATGGACCTATTGTTTGAATGACTGCTTTATTTTCATTGATTTTGAGGTAGAAGCTTTAGTTTACTCCTGGATTTCCTTTTTCCTCAATCAAGATTTAATCTGTTTGGAGAGCAAATTCCTGAGGTGAGAAAGAAGACACCCCAAACCTGGGGATTCTTCCTCCTCTCTGGGGGTGGGGTAAGGGTGGTGGTGGGGGGAGGAACCAACAAAAATGGAAATGGGCAGACAATCATCACGAAGGAGCCTAGTCAGTAATTCTTGCTAGCAGCACCTTTCACCACCTTTTATTGCTGCTGTTCAGAGCCCATGACTGCCAAGCTTTGTTTCTAGAGCCATGTTTTCCAGGAAGTGAAGAATCCCAAAGGTAGGCAGTCTTCCATCCTTGTCCATGTGTCTACTGCCAAGCTGGCTCAGGAGGCTTTCAGCTGAAGGATTTATAAGGAAAGAATGCATTGCTCATTAGCCCCATTTGTAGCACACCTGTGCACTTTTAAAAAGCTTGTAGCTGGGCCACACCGATGCCTTAGGAAGCAACATTTTCCTGGAGCTGTTGCAGCAGGTAGAAACGTAGCATTAAAAAAAAAAAAATTCCCTAAAGGAGGTGGGGTGAGAGACAATCGAAAGAGCCATCTTTCCTTGGAGCAAAGAGGCTCCTTGAGACCTGAGGCAACCCGAAGGGAAAGGAAAAAATGGGTTGATGGTTCAGCTCAAACCAAGAGCAATGACTGAAGAGGTCCCCACTCCTACCACCACCTGTTTCGTTAATAGGTTAATTATATTGGGTGTGCCTCTTTCCTGGGTAAGTCATTAGTAATCATCCTTTCGTGGGAGAGTCTATGTTTTACAGGGATTATACAGGAGGCTGGGACTAGGAGATGAACCCAAAGAGACTTGATATCTAGTCCGCACCCTGCTTGCTTACATGAGAGACAATTTTATGTAACCGTGAGAGCTTTGGACTTGAAGTCAGAAACTGCAGAGTGTGAGAGTTGGAAAGTGCCTCAGTTGTCATCCAGGCTGTCTCGTACACACAAGGAATCCTCACTAAAACACACCTTGCAAGTGGCCGTCCAGTCTCTGTTTGAAAAACCTCAAGGAGGGAGGACTCACTACCTCTTGAGGTAGCTTATTCTCTTTTTGGGTAATTAATTATTAGGAAGGGGCAACTAGGTGATGCAGTGGATAGAGCACCTGGCCTGGAGTCAAGAAGACCTGAGTTAAAATTTGGCCTCAGATACTTAGCAGCTGTGTGACACTGGGCACGTCAATTCACCCTGTTTGCCTCAGTTTCCTCATCTGTTAAGTGAACTGGAGAAGGAAAGGGCAAACCACTCCAGTATCTTTGCCAAGAAAACCCCAAATGAGGTCATGAAGAGTTGGACATGACTGAACAGCAACAATCATTACAAAATTTTACCCAACATCAAACTTAAATTGGTTTCTTTGCAACTTCTGATCTGCTCTTGGTTTTGTCCTGTGGGGACAAATAAAGGAAATCTAATCCTACCTCTACAAGACAGCCCTTCAAATACATGAAGACAGCTCTCGTGTCTCCCTCCCCTGAGCCTTCTCTTCTCCAGGTGAAACATGTCAAGTTCCTTGAACTTATCCTTGTATGTGAACTCAAGATCTGAGCTTGCCATTTCAATCAGTCACTATAAAGGATTTATTAAGCACCTTCTATGTGCCCTGAGGATACAAAGAAAGACAAAAAAAGACAACCCTGCCCTCCAGCTGTATGATACTAGACAAGTCACTTAACCTCTCCCAGCCTCAGTTTTCTACTCTAAAAATAGGAATATTTGTTACAAGGATTAAATGAGATAGTCTAGATAAAGTGCTACTAGGTAAATGTTACCTATTATTGTGACCCTATGAGACTGTTTTCCTTAAAAGATAGAGCATAATGCTGTCTGATAAGTGAGTGGAGGGACAGTAAACCAGAATGATAAGGAGAGCCCTTCAGATATGGGTATACCCCAATGCTTGACATTTAAGAACCTGACTTAGGAGATGAACATTCCATTGCAGAAGAATTCATTTCTTGGCAGAGGGATAGGCTCATCACACATTTCCCTTAAGTACCTAACTTGCCTACTGTGTTTATAGCAAGCTCTCCTTATCCAAAATATTTAAAAAAACAAAACAAAACAAAACAAAACAAAAAAAACTTGAAGACAACTTTTCTGGAATATATCTCTTGTGCAAACAAAAGGACACAATAATTCCAAACAGCCCCATGACAATCAACATCGTGGGCTTTAGCCCTCTTCTATTCTTAGCTGAAGACAGGCATTTGGTTAACCACAGCCCAGAGTACCAATGAGGCTGAGGTAATAATACGCTTAGCAGAGTGACAGCTGGGAGACCGGTGGAAGTGTCAGAGTTCTGACCTATCTTCGCCTTTCTTCATCACCTCTGACTCTTGCCAAGCACACCCCTAGAGTGCTGCCACTGTGGTATTTGGAAACACTCCTGTGTTGCAACTGCAGGATGTAACACAACAACTCCCAGATGACACAAATAAATGGAGCTGGGTTTAGTGTGTGGACTCTGTCATGTGCCAGGCTAGGGGAATGAGGAGAGGGAGGAGTTTCTGTTGGGCAGAAGAGGGGATAGCCATATTCTCCTTGAGAAAAATAATCAGTGAGTATAACACATACTGGACATGGGATGCATCCCAGAGGCTCTTTGAATGGGCATCAACAACCTTCATGCTTTGGTTTGGTTCTTCTATTCCCTGGTCCCCTGATTCAAGGACTCAACTTCAGAGTGCTTAAGGTGGTTCTATGTGACATGAGGATAGGTGAGGAATATTTAATCTGGACCATAATGATAATGCTTAACATTGCCAAATAATTTTTTTCATTTTCCAAGAACTTTCATTTATGGTCAGTTTGCATGATTAAGGACAGCCTTCTGAAACAGGGCTGTTATAGTTCCTTGGAGGAGATGAGAAGTAAAAATAGGTGGGTGCAGGAGAGAAAACAGCCCTTTGATTTCCTGAGGAAATCTGCCCATTTAAACATTTTTAAGTGTTTTGTTTGTGTGTGGAATGTTAGTTGATTGAAAGCTTAATACAGGGTTGGTAGGTGACTCAATGGATGGAGAGCTACACCTGGAGATAGGAGGTCCTGGGTTCAAATTTGGCCTTAGATACTTCTTAGCTGTATGACCCTGGATAAATCACTTATACTCAGCTGTCTAGTCCTAACCACTTTTCTGCCATGGAACTGATATTTGGTATTGATTCTAAGACAGAAGGTAAGGGTTTAAAAAAAAGAATTGATAATAAGGCAAAAAGTAATGTTTCAAGAGAAAAAAAAGATTATTAAGACCCAGTGGTATGAGGTAGCAGCCTAAAAAGCTAGTATAGCCTAGGCTGTGAAAGAGAGCAAGGGATGTAGTAGTTTCTTAAGTGTTACCCTGACCTACTATGTTTGGAAGATTAGGTTTATTTCTGGTCACCACATTTTAGGAAGAATATAGATAAACTGGAGAGGGTGGAGAATAAAGTAATTGGAAAGGCAATAAGACTTAACATCATGCTATATAAAGACTGGCTAAGCAGTCTAAGTGCTTTTATTCTGAAGAAGGGGAAACCTGTAACAATCTTTGAATATTTGAAGGACTGTCTTATAGAAAAGGAATTAGCCTACTGCTTGACCCCAGAGGAGAGAATCAGGAACAGTGAATAGAAATGTTTTGTTTTGTTTTGTTTTGTTTTTCTGGCAGTTAGGACTAATGTAAGGGAAATACCTAACAATTAGAACTGTACAAAACTAGAAAGGGTGCCTCGGGAGGTAGAGGGTTTCCTTTCTCTGGAGATCTTTAAACATAGGCTGGATAACCACTTGGTAATGTAGAGTAGATTCCTGTACAGATATGGATTTGATTAGATTAGCCACTGAGGTCCCTTCCAACATGTGATTCTGTCATTTTTGTGCCTTTCCTGTGGTCTCCTGTATTGAGTCTACCATTAAGTGTTCTCCTTCTCTTTATAAACTTGTTATCATTGTTTTTCTACTTAACCCTTGATTGGGTACATGGCATTGTATGTGAGGCTTTTAAAGGTTTATATCTTTAACATAAGAAACAATTATGTGAAAGAGATTTTGCTCTCATTATTCATTATTCTCTGAACATGAGTCAAATGGACAAGGAATTCTGATTCCTGGACCATTACAGGAAGGCATTTCCCCAAAAAATGTTTCATTGGAAGGCAAAGTTCTTCAATGCTAAGAATCAATTAGGCCTGATCTCCAACTTGAATTTGTATTATCTTATTGGAGAGGAATATAAAGTAATTGACATAGTTGTGAGAGAAATAATACTTTACCTTTATTGGAAAGAATCAGAGGCTTTTTTTCCCTCTCCGAATATTTTTAACTATTGTGTCCAGCAGAATTAAAGGTGAGGAAGGGACTAAATTGGTGATAATTGAGAATTTGTTGAGTGCAAAATAGTGGTAGCTACACAATCTTATTTGGGGCAGAGCTATTACTCAAAGTCTTTAAATTTCTGTTTTCATGATCTGTTAAGCAAAGGTATTGATAACTTCCATTTTATAGAGGGTATCACCACTCTCCCCATCCAACTTGGAAAGTGAACAAATATCATTTAAGTCTCTCAGGAAATGTGACTTTCCAGACATGTACAATAATATCTTTCATTAAAATTATTTATTAAACACCACTAAGAGGATGTCATTCTTATTTTATTTGTGGCCAAATGGCATGCCAGAAATCTGTCTATGTATATATTTAGCTAGTTTAATTTCATTCATCCATCCATTTACTTGATAAGTAATAATAATAATATATAGCATTTTGAGATTTGTGAAGCACTTTAAACATATTATCTCATTTTATCCTCACAATAACCATAAAAAGAAAGGATGATTAGTATAGATCAGTGATGGGCAAACTATGGCCCGTGGGCCAGATGTGGGCCCCCTGAAATGTTCTATCTGGTCATGGGACATTCCTAATCTGACAAATACAATGAGTAGGATACAATATACTTAAACTTCGAAAGAGTTGCCTTAGGAACAGACTGACAGATGAGCATTTCCTTTCCTTTGGCCCCTTCTTTAAAAAAGTTAGCCCATCACTGGTATAGATGATGAAGCTGAGGTTGACAGGGTTTTCCTGGAGTTACCAGAAACTAGCAAGTAACTGTCTGAGAAAGGATTTGAACTCAGATTTTCCTGATACTCAATCTAATATACTATTGCTCCTCCTATCATATTTATTGAATCCTCCATAGGCAAGGAAGGCATGGTGCTTTTTCTTCTAGGTGATTATAGGACAGGTAAGACAGTCCCTACACTTTGTTGTTGTTGTTGTTTTTTAAACCCTTATCTTCCATGTTAGAATCAATACTGTGTGTTGGTTCCAAGGCAGAAGTGGCAGGGACTAGGCAATAAGAGTTAAGCCCAGGGACACACAACTAGGAAGTCCAGGACCTCCTAACACGAGACCTGGCTTTCAATCCACTGATCTACCTATCTGACCCCCCACCAAAGCTTTTGATTCAGATATGAATGAGACCTCAAAAGTAACCTACTCCATCATTTTGTAGATGAAAAAACAAATTATATGACTTGCCCTTGGTCACAAAAAAAGTGAAAGACCAGGATTTAAACCAACTGTAAAAGACCTCCAACTCTAAGTGCAACATTTTTTTCCATTGCACCCATGAGCTAGATTTGAAGGACAGGATAAGAGTTAGGTAGGTAAAGGCTGGATAAAGGGTTATTTCTTGAAGCTGGGTCATCAAAGATGAAAAGTAAAAAAAAAATACATGGAGCACATTAGTGGATTGAATGTTCTAAACTAGCTGAAGTGACTGAATTAGAAAATAGTCTAATTAAGAATAATAGTTCTCACCTTCACCAACCAGATTAGTGGTAGTGGAAAATCATTTCAGAGAGAGAATAATTCGAACATAATGGATATGGGAGATGAGGGAAATAAGTTAGAGTAAAAAAATGATTCTAAGGGGGAAATGACCCATTTGTACAACAGTATATAAGGCCAAAGAAAGTGAATGACTATCAATTGAATGAATTTTGGGATATTGATGTTAATGGGTTATAAGAAATGACAATTATGAAAGATTCAGAGAAACTTGACAGATTTATGTAAACGAATGCAGAGTTAAATGAGCAGAATCAGGAGAATAACTTACACTTTGACCACAATCATGTAAAGGAAGATAAATTTGAAAGACTTTAGAATTTTTGGTGAGCTCAGACTAATCATGAATCAAAAAGAAGGATAATGAAGCCTGTGATCTGCCACAGAGATGGCCAATATAGTAGTTTGTTTTATCTGCCATGTTTACTTGTTAAACAAAGGCTTCATTGTTTATACTGCCTTTTATTAGGATGTAATTACCTTCCCTATCTATTTAACCAGATCTATTTTTACTTTGGCTCTGTCAGAAATCATGATTGCAACACCTGCCTTCTTTTTCTCAATTGAAGCCCAATAGATTTTGCTCCATCCTTTCATTTTCATTCTATGTAAGTCTGTCTGTCTCATGTGTGTTTCTTATAGACAACATATGGTAGGATTTTGGTTTCTAATCCACTATGCTATTTGCTTCCATTTTATGGGTGAGTTCATCCCATTCACATTCAGAGTTATAATTATCAACTGTGTATTCCCAGACATTTTGATTCTCTCTCCTTGTCCTGCCCTTTCTTCCTTCACTATTTCCTTCTATACCAGTGTTTTGTTTTTAATCAGTTCCTCTAATCCCTTCCCTTATTTTTTGTTACCCTTCTACTTCTCTATAGGGCTCAAATAAATTCTCTGCCCCAAAGGATCTGATTGTTCTTCCTTCTTTAATTTAATTTTGATGCACTTAAGTATTAAATATTTTCTTTCTCCAACCTCTTTACCCTTTCAGTGTATTGATATTCTCCCCTGTTTGCCCCATGCACTTTTTTATGGAATATAAATTTACTCCATTTTGTTTGTTTTCCCATTTTTCTTAATATTGTCTCCTTGATGAAATATCATGAAATATGAAGAAATATCAGAACTCAACATGTATGCACCAAATGGTATAGCAACCAAATTTCTAAAGGAGAAGATAGTGGAGCTCAAGGACAAAATAGACAGCAAAAACTATACTAGTGAGAAACCTCAACATTCCCCTATCAGATCTAGATAAATCAAACCAAAAAATAAATAAGAAAGAGATAAGAGAGGTGATTTAAATCCTAGAAAAATTAGAGTTAGTAGATAGATGGAGAAAAATAAATAGGGGCAAAAAGGAATAAACCTTCTTTTCAGCAGCACATGGAACATTCACAAAGACTGACCATGCAATAGGGCATAGAAACATGGCAAACAAATGTGAAAAAGCAGAAATAATAAATGCAACCGTATCAGATCATAATGCGATAAAAATAGTTATTAGTAAGAATACATGGGGAGGCAAACCAAAAACTAATTGGAAATTAAATAATATGATTTTCCAAAATCATTAAGTGAAAGAACAAATCATAGAAACAATTAATAACTTAATTGAAGACAATGACAATGATGAGACTTCTTACCAATACCTATGTAATGCAGCAAAAGCAGTTCTAAGGGGAAAATTTATATCACTGAGTGCATATATTAACAAATTAGGGAGGGCAGAGGTTAATGAAGTGGGCATGCAACTTAAAAAACTAGAAAATGAACAAATTAAAAATCTCCAGATGGAAACTAAATTAAAAATACTAAAAATCAAAGGAGAAATTAATAAAATTGAAAGTAAAAGAACTATTGAATTAATAAATAAGACTAGAAGCTGGTATTTTGAAAAAACAGATAAAATAGACAAAGTACTGGTACATCTAATAAAAAAAGGAAAGAAGAAAACCAAATTAACAGTATCAAAGATGAAAAGGGAGATTCACCTCTAATGAAGAAGAAATTAAGGCAATTATTAAAAACTATTTTGCTCAATTATATGGCAATAAATATAGCAATCTAGGTGATATGGATGAATATTTACAAAAATATAAATTACCTAGATTAACAGCAGAAGAAATAGAATACTTAAATAATCCCATATCTGAAAAAGAAATTGAACAAGCCATCAAAGAACTCCCTAAGAAAAAATCGCCAGGGCCTGATGGATTCGCAAGTGAATTCTATCAAATATTCAAAGAACAACTAATCCCAATACTATACAAATTATTTGACATAATAAGCAAAGAAAAAGTTCTACCAAATTTCTTTTATGACACTAATATGGTACTGATTCCAAAGCCAGGCAGACAAAAAGCAGAGAAAGAAAACTGCATACCAAACTCCCTAATGAACATATATGCAAAAATTTTAAATAGAATACTAGCAAAAAGACTCCAGCAAGTGATCAAGAAGATCATCCATCATGATCAGGTGGGATTTATACCAGGAATACAAGGATGGTTCAACATTAGGAAAACCATCCACATAACTGACTATATCAACAAGCTAACAAACAAAAATCACATGATTATTTCAATAGATGCTGAAAAAGCCTTTGACAAAATACAATACCCATTCCTATTCAAAATACTAGAAAGTATAGGAATAGAAGGACATTTCCTAAAAAGAATAAATAGTATATATCTAAAACCATCAACAAACATCATAAGCAATGGAGATAAATTAGAAGCTTTCCCAATAAGATCAGGTGTGAAACGAGAATGCCCATTATCACCTCTATTATTTAACATTATACTAGAAACACTAGCAGTAGCAAATTAGAGAAGAAAAAGAAATGGAAAATATTAAAATAGGCAATGAAGAGACTAAACTATCACTCTTTGCAGATGATTTGATGGTATACTTAAAAAATCCTAGAGAATCAACTAAAAAGCTAGTAGAAATAATCAACAACTTTAGCAAAGTTGCAGGATACAAAATAAACACACATAAATCATCAGTATGTCTATATATTTCCAACACATCACAGCAGCAAGAGGTAGAAAGAGAAACACCATTTAAAATCACCCTAGACAATATAAAATACTTGGAAATCTATCTGCCAAAACAAACACAGGAATTATACAAACACAACTATAAAACAATTAAAACTAGATCTAAACAATTGGAAAAAACATTGATTGCTCATGAGTAGGGTGAGCTAACATTATAAAAATGATCATTCTTCCCAAGTTAATTTGCTTATTTAGTGCCATACCTCTCAAACTACCAAGAAACTTTTTTACAGAAATAGAAAAAAACTATAACAAAGTTCATTTAGAAGAACAAAAGATCGACTTGAATATAAAGAGGGAAACTATAAATAAGTTAAGTGAACACAAAATAGTATACTTGTCAGATCTGTGGGAAAGGAAAGACTTTAAAACCAAGCAAGAGTTAGAGAAAATTACAAAATGTAAATTAAATGGTTTTGATTATATTAAACTAAAAAGCTTTTGTACAAACAAAAACAATGTAGTCAAAATCAGAAGGGAAACAACAAATTGGGAAAAAATCTTTATAACAAAAAACTCTGACAGGGGTCTAATCACTAAATATACAAGGAGTTAAATCAATTGTATAAAAAATCAAACCATTCCCTAATTGATAAATGGGCAAGAAACATGAATAGGCAATTTCAGGTAAAGAAATCAAAAGTATCAATAAGCACATGAGAAAGTGTTCTAAATCTCTAATAATTAGAGAAATGCAAATCAAAGCAACTCTGAGGTATCACCTCACACCTAGCAGATTGGCTAAAATGAAAGAAGGAGAGAGTAATGAATATTGGAGGGGATGTGGCAAAATCGGGACATTAATGCATTGCTGGTGGAGTTGTGAACTGATCCAACCATTCTGGACGGCAATTTGGAACTATGCTCAAAGGCTATAAAAGAATGCCTGCCCTTTGATCCAGCCATACCATTGCTGGGTTTGTACCCCAAAGAGATCATAGATAAACAGACTTGTACGAAAATATTTATAGCCCCGCTTTTTGTAGTGGCAAAAAAACTGGAAAAGGAGGGTATGTCTTTCAATTGGGGAATGGCTTAACAAATTATGGTATATGCTGGTGATGGAATACTATTGTGCTAAAAGGAATAATAAACTGGAGGAATTCCAAGCAAATTGGAGAGACCTCCAGGAAGTGATGCAGAGCGAAAGGAGCAGAGCGAGGAGAACATTGTACACAGAGACTGATATACTGTGGTAAAATTGAATGTAATGGGCTCCTGTACCAGCAGCAATGCAATGACACAGGACAGCTCCGAGGGATTTATGGTAAAGATGCTACCCACGTTCAGAGGAAGGACTGCAGGAGAGGAAACATATAAGATAAACAATTGCTTGAATGCATGGGCTGAGGCGGACATGATTGGGGATGTGGACTCGAAACAACCACACCAATACAACTAACAACAATATGGAAATGGGCCCTGAACAAGGACACATGTTACAACCAGTGGAAATGTGCATTGGCCATGGGTGGGGGGAGAGCGGGGGGTGAAGGGGAAAGTAGGGGCATAAAGTATATAAACAGGTTAAAAATGAATATTAATAAATGTTTAATAATTGGGAAAAAAAGAAGAACAAAAGATCAAGAATATCAAGGGAAGTACTGAAAAAAAACGTGAAGGAAGGTGGCCTAGCAGTACCAGATATTAAACTATACTATAAAGCAGTGGTCATCAAAACAGTATTGTACTGGCTAAGAGACAGAAGGGAGGATCAATGGAATAGACTTGGAATAATTGATGTCAGCAAGACAGTTTATGATAAACCCAAGGAGCCCAACTTTTGTGACAAAAATCCACTATTTGACAAAAAATTCTGGGAAAATTGGAAAACAATATGGGAGAGATTAGGTTTAGATCAACATCTCACACTCTACATACACCAAGATAAATTCAGAGTAGGTGAATGAATTGAATATAAAGAAGGAAACTATAAGAAAATTAGGCAAACACAGAATAGTACACTTGTCAAATCTCTGGGAAAGGAAAGATTTTAAAACTAAGCAAGAGTTAAAAAAATTACACAATGTAAAATAGGTAATTTTGATTACATTAAATTAAAAAGATTTTGTACAAACAAAAACAATGCAACTAAAATCAGAAGGGAAACAACAAACTGGGAAAAAAATCTTTATAACAAAAAACTCTGACAGAGGTCTAATTACTCAAATATACAAGGAGCTAAATCAATTGTATAAAAAATCAAGTCATTCTCCAAATCGATAAATGGGCAGGGAACATGAATAGGCAATTTTCAGATAAAGAAATCCAAACTATCAATAGGCACATGAGAAAGTGTTCTAAATCTCTAATGAGAAATGCAAATCAAAACAACTCTGAGGTATCACCTCACACTCAGCAGACTGACTAAAATGACAGCAGGGGAGAGTAATGAATGTTGTAGGGGATGTGGCAAAATTGGGACATTAATGCATTGCTGGTGGAGTTGTGAATTGATCCAACCATTCTGGATGGCAATTTGTAATTATGCCCAAAGAGCGCTAAAAGATTGCTTGCCCTTTGATCCAACCATACCATTGCTGGGTTTGTACCCCAAAGAGATCTTAGGGAAAAAGACTTGTACAAAAATATTTATACTTGAGCTCTTTGTGGTGGAAAAAAAACTGGAAAATGAGGGTATGCCCGTTAATTGGGGAATGGCTGAACAAATTGTGGCATATGCTGGTGATGGAATACTATTGTGCTCAAAGGAATAATAAACCGGAGGAATTCCATGTGAACTGGAATGACCTCCAGGAATTGATGCAGAGTGAAAAAAGCAGAACCAGGAGAACATTGTACACAGAGAGTGATAAACTGTGGTAAAATCAAATGTAATGGACTTCTGTACTAGCAGCAATGCAATGACCCAGGACAGTTCTGAGGGATTTTTGGAAAAGAACGCTACCCACATTCAGAGGAAGAACTACAAGAGTAGAAACACAGAAGAAAAACAACTGATTGAACACATGGGTTGATGTGGACACAATTTGGGATGTATACTCTTAATGATCACCCTAGAACAATTATCAACAATATGGAAATAGGTCTTGATCAATGACACATGAAGAAACCAGTGGAAATGTGCGTTGGCTATGGTGGTGAGGGGGTGAGGGGAGAGAGCGAGAGCAAGAACATGAATCATGTAACCATGGGAAAAATTTTTCTAAAAAAAATTAAAAATATAAACGTTGTTTCTATATGTAATTGAAAAAATAAAATTTGATAAAAAATTAAATGATAAGCAAGATGCTTTCAAAAGAAAAAAAAAACCTGCAAAGACTTATATGAGTTGATGCAAAATGAAGTGAGCAGAACCAGGAAAACAATGTATAAAGTAACAGCAACATTGTATAATCATCAATTGTAAATGTCATCTATTCTCAGAAATACAATGAACTAAAGTAAGAAAGGACTTAGGGGGGAAATGCTTTTCATTTCAAGAGAAAGAATTGATAGTCTGAATGCAGATTAAACATACCTTAAAAAACTTTCTTATTTCTCTTTTACTTTTGTTTTCTTTCATAACATGACTAATATAGAAATATCTTTTGCATGACTGAACATGTATAACTGATATTAAATTGCTTGCTGTCTCCAAGAGAGGAAAGAGGAGGGAGAATTTGAAACTTGAAATTTTAAAAGATGAATGTTAAAATTAAGAAAATAAAAAAACCAAAGGCTTCTTTGGTGTTGGGGGAGTAATGAGATAGTGAGTGTTGGTAGAGTTGCAAAAAATATGAATATTTTTATAAAATATTTTCAGAAAGAAAAAAAACATGAAATAACAATAAAAGACAGAAGAAGAAATAGGAAATCCAGAAGTGGACACAAATGGGAAATTTGTTATGATCTTCTTAAATTTCAAGTACCCATTAGAAAAAAGTTGTGTATCAACAGAATTTTACAGTTCTATGTACAATATTTGTTTTTAGTCTTCTTATATTGAAATATTAAAATTGATGGATGATAATTAAACCGATAATAGAAAAGAAAATTCAAAATAAAATAAAGTATTTGAGTTTTCAAACCTGAGTGACTGAGAAAATTAATAGAAATAGGAGAATTTGCTGGAAGAACTCATGATTAGGGTGCTTTCGATTTTTGAGTTGAATTTTGAATGGAAATTTTCAATAGAAAGTTGGAAATATGGTACTGGATTCTGGGTGACAGATCAAGTAACAAACATAAAGACATATTATTGCAATCTCCTGCCTTAATGTCTAGAATATAATAAAGATGTGAAAAATAAAGATGAAAATAAATGTAATAAATATAAGATGTAATAAAGATGAGAAGTAAAAAACAAGAAAACAAGTGATTTTTTTTTTTTTGGTTTTAATAATGAGTTTTCCGTTTTCTTCCAGGGTAGAGATACAGTAACTATTCACAGTCCTGATTCCATTCCTAATCAGTCTAGGAGCTCTGAAGTCTCTATTTCTGACTTAGAACCTTGTTCTCCTTAGGCAGTCTTGTAACTCTGCTCTTGGGGTTCAGCTCACTATATATTAGGGCCATGCTTAATGCAATAAACCTGATCAGTTTAGTCTGTTGCATCTTAGAACTCCTGAGCACAAGGAATCTACCAGCCTCAACTTCTCAGCTAGCAGAAAGCATATACATATACAAGCATGTTGGCTGAAAACAAGAGATTCTACATTTTTTACACAAATAGATTCTCTTTATTAAGTACATGTCTCTTATTAATGAAGATAGTTACAAGGTCATTTTGAGCAGGAACTACCTATCACATATTCTGAAAATAAATCTTCACATTTTCAAATAAAGGATTGAAATAAACACTATATTTTACACACCTATGCCAAGGCTATTTTTGTACTGACAGATCTGAAACTTGAGGGGATTTTAAATTGATTGATCATAAAGACAAATGATGTAGATTTAATCCTAATCAAGTAGTTAGAATTGATTTATTAGCTAAAGTTGAAGATAAGAAGCCAGAATATTCCAGACTATAAGGATCATGTGTTATTTATGCTGTTTTAAAAAATCTGTCTGTCATTGGGAAAACCACAAAGGTTGGCTTGCGAATTCCTAGAGGGCAAGGCTGCAAATATTCTCAGAACAGACTTGTGTGAGCAGGGTCTTGAAACTTTTTAACATATTTCTGGTAGAATACACCCAGTTGATCTATATGATTTCTGAACTCTGTACTTCCAGTCCTTCTGTCATCAAAGTAGAACCAAATGTATCACATTACAGCTACCTGATGGGTTCCTAGGACATCATATAGAATAGATACATCTTTATGCATTCAGGTGTACCTCAATCCAACAATATGGAACTCTAGGTCAAAATGAGAGAGAAACCATCAAGATGTTCTCCATAAAAAACATACATTTATCTCGATTATTTTTTATGTCTTCTCCAATCACAATATTTTGATATTTTGATGGACCCATGTTTTAACTGGTATGGGAATAACTTCCATCCAATTTAAATCAAACCTTTTAAAGCCTATGCATTCATATAAATACAGACATGATTGCTTTCCTATTGATAATCCTTTTAGCCTCTAACTTGACTGTAGTCAAGTGGAAAGGAAACTGGAATCCATGCTATTCAAGGAACTCTGGATGTTTAGCCAGGAAAAAATAAAACTTCATAGAGTACCTAATAGGAAAGATAGCACACATATATCCAACAAATTGTAAAGATAGCCCAAAATGAAAATAGATGATATTAAAGGGACTGGGGAAAGATAGGCACTCAGATACACTATTTATTGAACTGTGAATTGGTTCAAATGTTTTGAAAAGTAATTTTGAATTATGATAAAAAATAACTAAAATGTTCATGTTTCTTTGGCACAGATATCTTATTGCTAGGCATTACCCCCAAGAAAGTGAAAGACAGAAATACATACTCCAAATATATTTAAGTATTTATAGTAGCACTTTTGAAAAAGTCCGGTAACATTTTATTTTTTCCCAATTACATGTAAAATAATTTTTAACATTTTCAATTCCAAATTATCTCCATTCCTAACCTCCATCCCTGAAATGGTAAACAATTTGATATGTTATTCCTGTGCTATGATGAAAAAATATTTCCATATTCACATGTTATAGAAGATACATAAAAAATAACATGAAGAAAACAAAGTGAAAAATAGTACGCTTTCATCTGTATTCAGATTCCATCAGTTATTTTTATGGAGGTGGATAGCATTTTTTACTATTATTCCTTTGGAATTGTCTTAGATCATTGTATTCATGATAGCCATATCATTCAATATTGTTTTTACTGTGTACAATGTTCTCTTGGTTCTGCTTACTTCACTTTGCATTATTTCATTTGTTTTGCCAGATTTTTCTGAAATCATTCCACTTATCATTTCTTCTGGCAAAAGAGTATTATTCCATTGCAATCATATATCACAACATAACAGTACTTTTTATGGTAACATAGAAAAGAATATATGGGAAATAACTAAACAGATTGTGACATGTGATTGTAAATGACATTTTTGGATGTCATGAGAATTGACAAAAATGAGAAATTCAGATATACATCAGGAGACTAATAGGAATTGCTGTAAGTTGAAATGTGAACTAACCCACAAAAACAGACAAAATGACTACAGCAAAAAAAAAAAATGAAAAGAATGATAACAACCACAAAAGCCTAAAGTGAATGAGCTATGTTATAATGACCTCAAAGCTTGACCTTTCTAAAATCCTTTCCCCTTTTCACTAAGGTAGAGGGGCCAAGGGTATGGAATATTGCACTTTAAGATTTGTTTGGCAAGCTGATTTTCCAAAACTGCTTCTCCTCTAGTTTTTCATTCTGTGTTATAAGAGATGACTTGTTGGGGAGATAAAGAGAGAAGAATATATTTTAAAAAGAAGACGATGTGAAAAACAAAATATATCAATTAAAAAAACTTAGTTGGGATGTAATGCCTTCAAAAATTTGATGCTTTACATCTGAGAGATTCTATTTTCTCTTATTGATCCTAGAAAGAAATACTAGGACCACTGGGTGAAAGTTAGGAGGAGCAGGTCTTGACTCCATTATTTATAACCAATCACCCAGTATGTGTTTATCAAGAGCAGTGTATGCCAGGCACTGTGCTAGGCACAAAGGAAACAAAGACAAAATTAATACAATCCCTGCACTCAAAGACCTTCCTTTTTAGTGGGGAGATGGGAAGACAGTTACATGCATATGCAAAATAGGAAACAGAAAATTGCTAAAGGGCTCAGAAATACTTCATGTAAAAGTGGCATTTGACCTTAGCCTTGAAGGAAAATAGAGATTGTAGGGGGCAGAGATGAGGAGGGATTCATTCTAGGTATGAGAGAGAGCAAAAGCATAGATATGGAAAATGGATTGTTATAGAAGAAGGAGGAATAGTAAGAAGGCCAGTCTGGCAGGACTGTAGAGTATATGAAGGGGAATAATGTGTAATATGATTGCAACAGTAGGAAGAGGTAAGGTTATGTAGGGCTTTAAGTATATTTACATTTGATCCTAGAAGTGATAGCTGGATGCTGGAGTGAGATGCTATGTCAAGTGGAGGCTGATATGGCAAGAGCTGAGCTTTAGGGAAATCCCTTTGGAAACTATGTGAAATTTAGTTTGGAGTGGGGAGAAGCTTGCCAGTAAAATTGCTCATCCCAGACCTAGGACAGAGATAGATGGTAACCCAGGCTCTGTTGTAGTCTTATGTATATTATTTAGTTATGATTAACAATGTGTCATCAGACTATCCCAATGGTGCCAAGTGAGAGGTGAGGAGGGTTTGAACTAGGGTAGTCACTGTGTGAGTGAAGAGAAGGGGACACATATAAATATGATAGACAGATGTGGGATCAGTGAAAGTGAGTCACGTTGGTCACTGAGGTTACAAATCTGGATGATTAGATGAGTGGTTCAGAAAAGGGTTGGAACTGGATAGAAAGAACTTCCCCAAAATCAGACTGATCAACAACTGGAATGGACTGTGTCAAGTAATATGGGATTTCTTATCACAAGAGGTCTTTAAATAGCAGCTAGATCACCACTCATCTAAGGTGTCATAGATGGGATTTGTAAATTAGAGAACTGACTAATTTATCTCCCAAAGCTCTCCCACATTTAATAATTCTATGATGCTATGGATCTAATAAACTTTCTTTTTTCCCCTCCTTCCATGTCCCTCTTTCCCATTAATTTCTCTCTCTGCTTGTTGCAAACTTAATGGATTTCTTCTCTCTCTCTCTCTCTCTCTCTCTCTCTGTCTCTCTCCTCTGTCTCTCTCTCTCTCTCTCTCTCTCTCTTCCTTTTTCTCTGCATCTCTGTCTGTTTCTCATACATACCTATAAACAAACTACTTAAGACAGTGGAATAAAGGAAAGATGGTGCTGGACTTGTTTGTATACTCTGCTGCCATCCCAAAGGTCATCCAGAAGATGACTGACTCTTGCCCCACATGACTCCCTGGTGTCTGGAAGACCTTTCTCTTACCTAGAATGAGGTCAGATTCCCAGTTGGAGGGACTTGGAAAGGGATATCACTAATAGTATAAATTTGAGTCCTGAGATTCAAGGAAGGCTTTTTGATGGGAATCCAGAGGGAGAAGATATATCTTAGGACCAGCCCTTGACTTTTCAAGGAGGCCTGCTAAGACAACAGCCAGCCACATGTGGCTAGAGGCTTGTTCTTTCTCTATCCTGCTTTTTGTTATTTAAGAAATAATTATAAATTAAGATACAGTCTCCAGAGAATTTTAATCTTAACTTTTCCATTTGAAGTGATATAGATAATGAGGGAGAAATAAGAGGCTTGCTCTTTTGTGATAAGGATACAGTTGATATTAGATAAAACAAATTTATATTGTTCCTAGTCTACGGGAGTCTGTGATTTTTTTCTAACCCCAAAGAGTAATCAGAGAACAGATGCTGCACATAATTCAGGGCTGGGTTTGGCAAGAGATGAGTGGGGATAGGCTGGAGGGTAAGGAACTCAAGAACAATGAAGAATGGAATTGAATTGTTTAACTATAGAATTGAGTCTAAGGAGAGAAAAAAGTGAAATCAGAACAGGATTATGGTCTATGAAAGTATTGGAGTAGAAAGATTGGAGGTTTGGATAGTGCAAAGAAGAGGTTTAGGAGAGGAAAGGTAGGGGGCAGCTGGGTAGCTCAGTGGATTGAGAATCAGGCCTAGAGACGAGAGGTCCTAGGTTCAAATCTGGCCTCAGACACTTCCCAGCTGTGTGACCCTGGGCAAGTCACTTAACCCCCATTGCCCACCCTTACCACTCTTCCACCTAGGAGCCAATACACAGAAGTTAAGGGTTTAAAAAAAAAGGAGAGGAAAGGTATAAGAAAAGTTGGAATGATAGGAAGTTAGAGTCAAAGAGAGATATGTCAGATAAAATTTAAGATCTTTTTGTTATTAGACAATGCAGTTTTATTCTGCCCCTAATAAAATGTAAGCTTCTTGAGGGCATGGACTCTGTAAGTTTTGTTTTTATATCCCCAGCACCAGGCATGGTACCTGGCACATAGTAATCACCTAATAAATGATAGATCAATACATTTCTTTCATTCTGCTAATTTGGCACTCTCACTTGCAGGCCTTCGCATCCCCTAACTCCTCTTTCCTATGAGAGAAATACCAAAAGGTATGAGTGATTTTGAGCATGCACATTACAAAACAGTAACTTATACACTAGTGACATGAGGAAATTATCTGAAAAGTATTTAGGAGTACATAAATCACTTCGGAATAAGCACTTTAGCCTACTTCTAAAAACATATCTCATAACTAGTAGGTAACTAAGTGGGACTGACTGTCATTATTGAGCAAATAAATGGTTATTTTACTTAGTAGATTATATGGTAATTGTACTTGGACTCTATGTCAACTACAAATTTAATTGCTGTGTAGGCTGCAAGGCATAAATTATACCTGCTGTAATTTATTTATGTAATAAAATTTACCGTTAACTCAGAGTGAAAAAATAAGGAGAAAAAATAATATGTTTCATACTGTAATTACATAATAAAATTACAGTGCAAAATATAATTTGGACACCAAATCTTCTTTGGCCTCTGATGAATTGGCAAGCAAGTTCACTTTTTCCAGTGCTCCTAATCTTGGGACAATTTTGATGCTGATGCCTTAGACTGAATGACATCTTTTCTAAAGTGATGATACCTTAAAGCATGTAGCAGATGGACATTTAATTGTGGTGAGACAGTGGAAGAGAGATAAATAGAAATATGTCACTGCTCTAGCAAAAGATCATGTGATTAATTTTTTATAAATAAATAGGCAGAAATTATTCAACATATCAGATTCCTCAATTAAGGTGCAAGAAAGACAATGATCTATAAATTAATTATACTTGTCTTGCTCCTCTTTAACTTCTAAACCTCAAATTATAAACATATTTTAGGCTATTTTTCTAATATGTAGTACAAGTATTATTATATAACACAAATAACTGGGGTCCGAGATCTGTCTACCATGTGAGGTTTCATGGAAAGAAAAGCATAAAGTTTAAAAGCTTTGATTATTTAAAGGATTAACAAATCACTCACTCATCTATTATGTGCCATAAAATAATTCCAAAAGCATGAATTTGACTAGCACCTCATTGATCAAACTAAAAACATAATTTTGAGAGATATTTCAGAGTGATTCAATTTATTATTACCCCAGGCAATTGACCAAACAATACTCATAGAAAAAAAGTAGAAATGTGGTAAATATTGTCCTCTTATTTATATCTAATCTCAAAGATCCCTAACTGGTTTAAACATGTTCTTCTGGTGTTCCAAGAAGAGGTTGGATATGGAAGTCAAAGGAAATTTTGTAATCTTTGAAGTTGGGAGTCTGAGTGAGGGATATTCAAAAAGCAGATTAAAAAAACCCTTGGAAGAATGGTTAAGGCCTGCAATATGTTGATAAAAAAATTTAACAACTGATTGAAAAAAATGTACACAGACACATTTTTAAATTTAATCTGCATCATTAACCTTTTCTCCATCACTTTCTTAAGTCTAGATAATCAACAAAACAATAAATCAAGCCCATATTTGTAGTATTTGCCCATTTCTGAGGTGAAAATATTCACACTGAAAATTTAATAATAAACCCTTAATAGGTGGTCCAACCTGGATCCAGTACAACCCTAGTCAGTATGGTGCCCTGCAACGGGGAAAAGCACTGGATTTGCAGTCAAAGGAGGACTCAAGTTCAAAAATTGATTCTGCCATTTACTACTTATATGACAAGACTTTTTAAAATGACTGGGTTGGATTCAGCTTCCTTATAATTCTAATTCTATAATCCTAAAATATCTGTTAAGAGGACAACTAAAGAGTGATACAGGGATAAAGATGGAGGCTCAAATATAGTATCCCTGGACTACTACCCTGCCTTACCAACCAGCAAAAGTAGAACCATAAAGTAGTGATGTTATCATGATTTACATGAACTTCCTACTCTATGATACTGGCAAAATTAGAACTCTCCATTTTGCTCTTTATATTCGATATCCCTTGCCTAGTGAATACGTCCCTTGATCTATCTGTCTGATATTACCTTTTGAAAGAGCAATATCCTAATGTAAGAAAATAAAATGCTATTTACTCTGTTCAAACATATACCTTTTCAGGTACTGATACTTTAAAAAAATAAATAGAAAGCAAGTGTCTCCCCAGTTTAGAAATAGGAAAGAAGAGGGCTTCAAAATTAACAAGGTAGAACATAAGTCCACATATTACCTAACATGGAATTCTAGACTTCAGAAAAATCACAGATTTTTAAAAAATTTAGATAATATCTCCAAGAGGTCATCTTCTCTTCCCTTTTAATTTCTTCTCTGTTGATTTAACTGTTTTTAATCAAGGATTCTTATTTTTCCCACTTGAAAGCTTTGGTTATTTCTATCTTTTTTTTGTTTATATTCTCCAATTGCTCACTTTCTGAGTCCTTCCTCTTTCAAGACAGATTCCCCAAGGACTCAGCCTCAGTGCTATCTCAACCCCCTCCCACAATAGTGCATTTACTTTTTATGGGTCTCAATCCTTGGTCCCTAGTGACTTCTGGGTGGATGGGTCGGGGCAGAACTGGCTCCAATTTGATTCTAGTTCTCTTTTATTCAGGCCTGGTACAACCTGGAACCCTTCTCCACCTACCTCTGTTTTGTCTCTGGCCAAGCACTGCTATAGCAAAGCTGCTTCCCCAGACTTCCATTTCCTCTGAAGGATTTGTAGAGGGTGGGAAGAATTGAGTTGTGTTACTTTTTTTTTTTTTTTTTTTTTTTTACAGTCAGACAGGGATGGTGTGTTATTTACATGGATAGAGAAAACAGCCATAATAGACCAAATACAGTTATTGAGTATTTGAATCTTTCTAAAATGTTTATTAAAATGCTGAAATATGTATCTGTAGAAATGATTTTGGAACCTTATCTTTTTTATGGACTTAAGTTGCCTTGGTCAATTCTAATCCAAAACATGAGAACAATGTTTGACTTCCTCTACATTTTATGGTTAAGTGACATAAAAGAAAGTAATTCATAAGGGGAGTATTTCAGTTTTAAAGTGTTATAGTATAGCAATTGTACTCTACATGAAATTATATTTGGGCATTGAAAAATTTGCTTGCATAGTTACTTTGGAATTAAAAAGAAAGTTTCTGTTAAATATGTTCACAGAAACAAGAGTGCCTATAATACTGGCAAAAATAAATGTGACTTTCCATTGGCAGAGATTCTGTAAATAGGAAGCTTAGAAAGGTTAACTGTAATAAATAAATAGCTTGATATTAAATTGAATTTGCTCACCTTTTTCATGGAGATGTGGTGGCTATTTTTAGGACATGCAGGAATCATGTGATTTCCCCCCTTTTTAAATAGCCAAGTTTTTATATAACTGCTGCTTTATTTTTACAATTAACTTCTTAGGTTAGAGGGTAGAGTTTCCTTTAAATTATTTTTTTACATTTTTATACATTTATTAATATTCATTTTTAACCTGATTACATGCTTCATACCCCTACTTTCCCCTTCACCCCCCACCTCCCCTCACCCATGGCTGATGCACATTTCCACTGGTGTTGTGTTACTTTCTACCAGAAAATGGATGGGTAAAAGCAAGGGCTGGATGGTGTGCTGGGTCTATGGCAGCTGAAACAGCAAGAGAATTTCTAAATGAATCCCAGAGCACAAGCCAAGGATTCCTATTGTGCTGCTCTTCCAGAACATAGGACTGGTAGGGAAAGGGGTGCTGAGAGAGCATGTTAGGAATTAGAAATTAGCCTTCTCTGCTAGTAAGCCTTCATGTTTTTTTTTTCCTTAGGATACTTTGAATCTTAATGGAAATAGCTACAACTACTTGTGCACAATTTTTATTTGGGGGAATTTTGAAAGGTTATGAAAATTAGAGAAATTGCTAATTCTCCATTTTTGTTGGCCATATGACTCCAGACAACTTCTTAATGGATTTTCTATGTTTTGCATCAGAATAGATTTTGTACGGTCTTGCTTGGAGAATTTGCCTGTTAGCTTATTGTTCTCCCCTGCCCACTCTGGCTACTCTTTCTTTGTCTCTTTCTGACTCTGTTTCCTTCTCTGCCTCTACTTCCTTCCATCTCTCTCTTTCCTCCTCTCTCCCTCCCCCTTCCTCCCTCCCTCTCTTTCTCTTTCTCTCTCCCTCCCTCATTCCCTCTCTCTCTCCCTCCCTCATTTCCTCTCTCTCCCTCCCTCTTCTCTCTCTCTCTCTCTCTCTCTCTCTCTCTCTCTCTCTCTCTCTCTCTCTCTCTCTCTC